>NW_026692481.1:0-288877 GCF_021218885.2 Marmota monax | reverse complement strand
AAAATTCAAAAAACAACAACAAAAATGAAAATTAAAAAAAACCCCAAATTTAAAAAAAAATAATAAATGCAGTCTTAGAGTTTGATTAACTTCTCTTCCGGTAGGTGGAGCTGTGCCCCCTGGGCCAAGCTGCTCCTCTCAATAGGCAGGAACCAATCAATGTGCAGGAGCTCTTCCTCCCAGACTGGGCGGGTCTCCAATCCTGAGTGCCTAGGGCCTTCTCTTGTGTCTAGTCACTTCCCCACTTTTCCTCAAGCCAGGCCCCACTCGCCGGTGACACTCACCACAATACTGGCTACATGCCAGGTCTACTGCTCCTGGGAGCCCTGTTTTCATGAACGCCTGGGCACATCCTCCCTGTTTGCCATTACCTCAGACCCTAAGTTTGTAGAGCTTGGGTCTGAGAACCCCCAGCGAATTTGCTTGCCCTCCGGTAGCCACGACTCCGGTAGCTGGTGCAAGAGACCTCAGTTGTCAGCACTGGTGGGAGCGGTAGCTAGGAGTTCCGCGCCACGAGTCCTGCGCCACTCCTGATTCCCTTGGTCTGGCTATCACGTTCACGGGAGAGCTGGGAGGGGCCCTTAGAGGAGAGTTGGGAGGGGCCCTTAAGTTTTCCCTGCTGTGTGGAGAGGGATGGCTAGGGGATTACACACCTGTCGCCACTGGTTTCAATGAAGTTATCTCCTCCACCGCGTTTTAGTGACGTCAGTTCTCTGCCATGGTGGTATCCCATGCAAATGGTGATAGGTTGTTCCCTTTGCAGGGTGGCCAATGCAATGGGTGGGTCCTGACTGTCCCTCCCAAGCCCCGTTTCAATCCTGTGACCACTGCCTATGAAGGCTCGGTTGGCTTTTACCTCCATAAGTTCAGAAGGGCCGACCAGTTGTTTCAGCGGGGTTGTTAGTGCTGAGTCACAGCAGTTTGGCTGCAAGAAGCAGGCGAACGGGAGCGTGAATGCAGCAGATCCAGGCTCGGTGTTTGTTCTGAGAGGCCCAGACTGTTCGCCCCAGGTCCTTGTCAGCTCAGCATTGCCTAGTGATCCTGAGCAAACAGCATTTAGACAGTTTATGACTCCCTATGCCCGTGCACCTGAAGAGGTCAGAGACTTGATCTCTCCGCACGCGTTGCCATGTTGGATCCCTCTCTGGATTTTGTTTTTTTAGTGGACTCAATCACCTGCTTTCTACAAGAAAGTCACTTCACCTCAGGACACAAACCGAGTGACAGTGAAGGGATGGAAAAGATATTCCAGATGAAGAAAACCAACCTAGAGCAGGAATGGCAAGAATCCTGACCAATGAAATAGACTACAGATGAAAACACAATAAAAAGAGACAAAGTGATCACATGATGATATAGGGGTCAATTCAGAAACATGAGACAGCAATTGTACACAAACATGTATTGGACACCCAAGCACCAACATGTGCAAAAGAGATATTACTATAATGTAAAAGAAGAATTTGACTACAACACAGTAAGAACAGTGGAGGCTTCAACTCCCCGTTTCAGTACTGGACAGATCATCTCTGCACACAGTAGACATTCCCACCCAACCACTGCAGAGCAAACATCCTTCTCAACAGCACATGACACATTCTCCATTTATTCTCAAAACAAATCTCGATAAATTTAATAAGAATGGAATCCATAGCAGGGGAATACCTGGACAGTTACAAAGCATGGGAATTCTTCAGCGTGTTCCCCAACAACCAATGGGTCATTGAAGAAATCAAAACATTGTCATGTATGGGAGAAATAAGAAAAATAAATAAAAAAAAATGAAAGTGTAAAATGCCTGTAGAACAATGAACAGGGCCACACAAGATATTCAAACCTGGGGATACAGCAAAAGCAATTCTAACTGGGAAGTCCTCAGCAAGAAATAGCTTCATTAGGAAAACAGATCTCAAATAAATGGCCCAATATTGCATCTCAAGGGACTGGAAAAAATAAGGATGGGTCATGCCTCAGTTAGTAAATTTGGGAGAAGGAATAAAATCATAAAGCTTCTCGAGTAGCTGGGATCCCAGGCATGTGCCACTGCAACTGGCTTTTCATACTTGTTTGTTATTGTTTTAGGGACCAGGCAATGAACCCAAGGGTGCCACACCAGTCAGCCCCATCCCCAGGTAGGATTTTGAAACAGGGTCTCACAAACGTGCTTACAACCTCACTAAAATACTGAGGCTGGCTTTGAACTCACCATCCTCCTGCCTCATCTCCTGAGCTGCTGGAACTACAGCTGAGCACCACCAAGCCAGCTTTTCCAGTTGTTTTTGGAAGAGAATCTTTCAGGTCATCAATTTGACCCACCTGTCCAGGCCAATTAAAGAATGCATTCCATTGTTTTCATGTGGGTTCTGGTCTTTCTTTTTGAATATTTCTAACAGATAGACAGCTCTCTTCCAATTAAACCTTCCCAATGTGGTCACATCATTTTTGGATTTATTTATTTGTTTTATTTATTTATTTCTGTGATGCCTTGGATGCAACCCAGGCCCTTCCACATGCTAGCAAGTGCTCTGCCACTGAGAAATGTCCCCAGCTCCCTGAGTTAGCTTTGATGAAGTTCACTCATTTCTCTAGAATAGCATGGGTTCTAGGTTTCTAAATTGTGGAGGTAAAATTGGCCAGTTTTAAGGAAGGGGCTGTAGAGTCTTTGGATACAGGTGCACAAAGGACTCTGCATCTTTCAGAGGCCAAGGACTGAAACCCAGTAGCCACTTCCTGACCCAGCCACCCTTACAAACCTGGTCCTGTATGTTATGACATCCTACAATTGTGTGCTCTCTCACAGCACAAATCAACCTAGAGTCAAAAGATGAGGAACTCAAAGAGAGGTGAATGCTTTTTCCCCAGGCATTGAGAAAACAAAGTGCCCTCACAACCCTTCCATGGTTCAAGGGGTCTGGAGGCACCAGAATATCTTCAAGTTCCATTTTAGTCATGATTACTCTTAAAAGAACACATGATGACAGATCTCATTATGCAGATCTTCCTTGACTTTATTTGATCCTAGAATCCACAAAAATGAATTCCATTCAGAACATTCCACCTGCCCCACACGTGCAAGTTAGACTTAGAGCCCTAGAAAAAGAATTGCCATAAAGAGGGAGCAAGGCACAAAGATCACTCTGTGGGTGACAGAGAGACCAGCTGTGCTTGGCCCAGATTCTGCTACCAGTTCCAAGAGTGAGCTGCAGTCTGCTAACACATCAAAGTGGGTTCCAGTTCACTATGTGTGGAGAATTATTCAAGCCATAATTAAAACATATCCACAGGCAGCTTTAGAATACCTCAAATCCAGGTCCCTATGTATGTCTCTATATGTCTCTATAAAGACATATGTCCTGAAGGTCCTATCCTCAGGGGGCTTCCCTCCAAAGAAGCCCCCTGCTGTACTTTCCTTTCCCCATCCACACTTCAGGCAATGTCTGAAATGGTGGGCTCTGTGTTCCATCTAAGGTGACCTTACATGCTGGTTATACCTCCAATTGCTTAGAAGTACATTTTTGAAACACAGCCAACTGGGCAGCTGTTGGACAGGAGCAGTGAATGAAGCCCTGGTTATGTAGGAACTTGTAGCCACAACGATGACAGGGGACAGTACAGAACACAAGGATGTTTGGCTGCCTAAAGTCTCTCCCTATTGCTGTCAGCTCAGCACAGTGTTGGGAAAATCTCCCTGGGTGGATGGTACCCCAGGCATCATAGATCTCCAGAGGGGCAGGATACAGCTCTACGCTCAACTGGCTCAGCCTGGCAGTGTGAAGCAGCAGGTCCCTCAGGGTTGACATAGAGAGGCGGTTCCCAGGGAAGCTCAAGATCACAACCTGGGAGCAATGGCTCAGGGCAGGCATGAGGGCCTGGAGCTGGGAGTCAGTGATCCTGCAAGCTTCCAGGTCCAGGCTGTTCAGGGTGGTTGCAGTGCTGTGCAGCAGAATTTGAAGAGGCTCCAGACTGAAATCGGTCAGTTTGATGCCCCTCGGTTCCAGGTGTCTGAGCTGTCTGGTGTTTGGATATTGGGAAAGATAATTCCAGTCAGAATCTGACAGTGGGCAGTTGGTTATTGAGAGGGTCTCCACGGGGGTCTTCAGTTGCCTAAGGAAAAACCAGACAGTTAGTTCTGAGGAGCAATGTCAAGGAGGGGGAAGACAAATTGGCCAAACCACAAGTCACCCTGGTGATCTGACAATGGTCCACACTTAAGATGCTGCCTTTTGCAGAATCTAGTCATTCACATCACCCCATGTCAGGGTGAGCCTTTCACCACATCTCCTGTGAACAGATGAGTCCACATCTCTGTGTCCCCTCTTCACTGCCAAGCAAGAAGTCACAGGTCTGGCCACAGGAGGTCATGAGGAGTCATGTATGAAGGACAAATTTGGGCAGGATGTAACAAAATCCACTGGGGTTAACCCTCTGAGAGGCTCACACCCTATATCCACAGCAAGATTTCCACCCCTGCTCCTGACCCTTACATCCAGGATCACTACTTGGAGTTGAGAACAGCCTTCCCCAAGTGGGTATAGAGGCAGTTCCTCTGCTCCCAGCTGGGGAGCACAGACCTTCCCTGTTGACGGGTGTAAGTGTGGGGGCTTCCCTCTTTCCAAGCCCTCTTCTCTACTCGCTTTCCACCACCTTCGCTGGGTAGGCATCCCTCGGAGAGAACATCAATACCATTCTAGCTCCTGTCCCTCCCAAATGGATTCCCAGCATGGTGGCCCTTCCCAGACTATGGACCCTTGTTTAGGAGTCTGCTGCAACACATGTTATGCGATCTAGCTTCAGGATCCAATAGGAACCAAAAGCATGTTTTATTTACCTTCCAGTGTCTTATTAACCATGAGGGTATTAGTGGCACATAGGTGCAAATTTCCTGCCACTGGTCTGCAGTGGGTGCTCACCCCCCCCCTTACTCACCTCAGCACCTGTTCCAGGTGGCCTTCGAGGAGGAAGACAGCATTAGCACAGAACTTCTGCAGGCAGTCCATCCTGAGGAAGTGTGAGGTGATCTGGGCAAGCAGCTGCTCCTGCTCCTATGGGGAGGTGTAGGCAGGCACATAGACCTGGGAGACAAGCAGCTTCCTCAGGTTCCTCATCTGGCCCAAGAAATGAGCACAATCAGCCAAGGTGGAGGGCCCCCAGGCGCAGTGCACTTCCACCTTCTGGACAGAGTCCAGCTGCAGCAGTCTCAGGACCTTCCTGGTGTGACTGGTGGGTTTCCCAAAGATCTTTAGCCTATTGCAACACAGGTGCAGCCTGTCCATTCTCTGTGTGAAACACAGGAACAAGTGGGTCAGGAATTCATCCAGGAGTCTTTTTTGAGGCTGAAGTCTATGAAAACCTTGAAGGGTGGCTTAGCTGCCATTGCTGGACCAAGTTTCAATGTTCGATTCTTCTTAATGTCCTCTGGTGAGCAGGCATCAAGCACGGCTCCAGACCACATCCTCCAGATGTTCTGGGGAACATTCCTCAAATCCAACACCTGCAGTTTCCACCTCCTGCGGGGACAACAGCAGAGTCTCAGCCCTGAGGCCCATTCCTTCACCTCTCAGCTGCTGTCTCCTGCTCCACCTCTTCCTTCTGTCTCACTTTTCTCCATCCACTTCCCTGCAGTCCAGCCTGGTGTCCCCACTTGTACAGACTGAGGCAGGGGCAGGTAAACCTCTTTCATGGGTCACCACAGCCTCCAAAATCACCTCCACATCTGGAAGATTTTCCCAGATGGGGCTCAGCATGGCCAAGGCCTCTCCACCCCTCCTTGCTGGCAGCACAGGAAGCCTGTGGCACACAATTCAGAACCCACTCTCCCTGCCTATACCCATCACTTCTCTGGCACCGAGGGTTCTCCCTTCCAGCCACCTGGGGCGATCCTGCTGGGCAAGCAGCAAGTCCAGCCAATTCAGGGACACTCAGATCATCTCAAGCTGTGGCTTCCTCATCAGGGCCCCCAATGGCAGGTGGGTGAAGGGCCAGGCCTGCACCATTTTCTTCAGGACATCAGTGTTTCCCCTGCTGAAGGCCTCCACAAAGAGTGGTGGCAAGAGCTCTATGGGCAGGTCCTACAGATCCAGGACAGCCCTGGACTTGTCTCTCAGCAGGTTGCATCGTGCCATCTTAGGGGGATGTTGAAGAGAAAAAAACAGATCAGAAAAGAGTCTGTGAAGAGTTCCATGAGATCATTTGAAGCTTTTTGTTTAATTTGTTTAAACAAATTTTAAAAATACAAAACCACCCAGGCCATACAGTATACTCTTTTGGGGGCCGATATTGGCGACTGAATTTAGGACACTCAACCACTGAGCCACTTCCCTAACCCTATTTTGTATTTGAGATAGAGACAGGGTCTTACTGATTTGTGGAGCATTTTGTGTTCTGAGGCTGGCTTTGAACGCTAGTCCTCCTGCCCCCTCAACATTTTTGGTTGGTGGGATTATTGGTGTGTGCCACCACACCCGGCAAAGGAGTATAATTTAGAGGCAAACAATATAAATATTTCCATCATCAGAAAATAGAATTGCAATCAATTATAATGAAATAGAAATCCAATCTCCTTGGTGAAGAAAGTGGCTGGGGCTCGAACTGGGCTTGATCCTCAGCTGCATATAAAAATTAATAATGGTGACCTGGGGATATACCTCTGTTATTAGAGTGTTTGCCTCACATGCACAAGGCCCTGAGTTCAATCACCATGCCACCAAATAAATAAATAGATAAATAAATAAAATATATTGTCCATATAAACCTTAAAAAACAAAAATTAAACAAACAAATAAAATTTGGGTGTGTGAGCCTACACCTATAATCCCAGTGGCTCTGGAGACTGACAGAGGAAGATCAAGGGATCAAAACCAGCCTCAGCAAGAGCAGGTGCAAAGCAACTCAGTGAGACCCTGTCTCTAAATAAAATACAAAACAGGGCTGGGGATGTGGCTCAACGGTAGAGTGCTCCTGAGTTCAATACCAGGTACCAAAAAAAAAAAAAAAGAAAAGAAAAAAAAATTAAAAGTGAATTAAAACAAAAGGGAAATCCTGATATTCAGCATAAAGGCAAAACCACACTGAGAGGCAAAATCAAAGTCTAAGTTGGTTCATGAGAAAAGACAGGAACAAAATTGTTCCTGAATCCACACAGGTGAGCAGGGAAGGTGCTGGTCCTTAGGCCAGTGAGGGACTAACGGAATCTGGCCAGGTGTGCAGGTGCTTTGAGCTTCAGGAGCCCAGGATGTGTCTCCTTAGGCTGCAAGACTCTCGTGCTTCTCTTCTGGCTCTGCAGAAGCTTTTATGGCCCTCTCTGGCCACGCCCCCACCTCCATCTGATTGATCAGCATCCAATCAGAAAGCAGTATGTGATCACCTTCCCCAATCTCCACCCACTTAATCGTGCTGAAATTTTCTTCCTTGGATTAGTTCATTGAATCTGATGGTCATGCAAGAGTGCAGAATCAGGGAGTTTTGAGAGTCAGTGATGCCGTTGTCCATGCACTCCCCACCATGGACTCAATTTTGTCCATATGTGACCCTCCTGTTTCTACTGTGAGACAATAAATTACCTAATCTCTAATGTAAAAAAAAAAAAAAAAAAAAAAAAAACATTACTGGAAAATAACTTTCTACAGGGATCTTTGCCATATCAAAATTGTTTGATAAAAATAATTTTCAAGAATAGTTTGAAAATTCCAGAGAGAAAACAGCTTTTTGAAGACAGTAATGTCATCCATAAAGATTACAGAATGGAAACCATGTTTCCAACACTCACAAAAGTGTCAAGATAACTTGCAGCAAATCTGAGCACACTAAGGGTGGTAGAGCATACAGGAGGGTAGAATTAGTCTTCTAGGTTTAGGGCAATATTTCTTCTGTCTCTTTGTACTGGGGATGAAACATATTGGCTCTCTTCCACTGAGCCACATACCCAGCCCTTTTTTATTTTTTGCTTTTATTTGGAGAGAGAGTCTCACTAAATTGCTTAGGTCCTCCCTAAGTTGCTGAGGCTGGCCTCAAACTTTCCATCTCCCTTCCTGGAGTCTCCTGAGTTGCTGTGATTACATACATCGGCCACCATGCCCCATCAGACTTGGGAAAGTCTGAAAGCCACTGAAGGTGGAAGTTGTGGGCAACTTGGGATGTTGGAGAGAAAGACACAGGGTTGCACAGCAGGTGTCCTTGACTTCAGGGAGGCCACCAATTAGAGAGCCTTCCTTCAGCATCAGGCACTTCCCCAGGGCACATCTCCCAGAAAATCTTGGCCCCAGGCACTTTCCAAGGCCTATAGCCTGGGAGAAGAACACAAGCAAAGAAAAATTTCAAGAGTCTGAGTAAAAAGAAATTCTAAAATTGAGGAAGGAGAGAAAGAAAGAGATGGAATGCTTGGATGAGCCATGTGAGGTGAGTACTTCCAGGGAACCTGTAGAAGGAATGGTTTGATGGGTGGCTGTTAGACAATTGCATTTCTGTTTTTTCGGTCTGTCTTTGTTGTAGTCAGCTTTATGGTGCTGTTACTAAAAGACCCAATGACAACAACTAGATCAACAACTACAGAGGAGAAAATGTTTATTTGGGTGGCTTGGTTTCAGAGGCCTCAATCAAGACACAGCACCTCCAATTTGAGACTGAACATCATGGCAGAAGTGTGTGGCAGAGGGAAGAGGTTCACATTACCAAAAAGCAGAGAGAGAGAGATGGCCACTTGCAGATACAAACTCTACACCCATATTCACACCCCGAAGGTCAGCTTCTTCCAGGCACAGCCTACCTGCCCCCAATTATCCCCCAGTTAATCCCACCAGGGATTAATTCACTGGCTAGGTGAAGGCTATAAACCAATCATTTCTCCTCCAAAAACTTTGGCACATGTGAGCTCTTGTGAGACACAGCATCTAAACCGTGATATTTTTTTGGGGTGTCTTGTTGGAAAATATCCCTGCTCATATCATGTAATCATATGTTAGTTGCATACTTACAATTGGCTAAGGTTATATTTGGTTTCTGTTTCACATAATAACTTACCACAAATGAAATACATTTAATTTCATGTGTGTGTGCAGCTATATAGGATTAAGGCTACATCCAACACCATCTCTGGATTTTATGCTATACAATATTTGAAATCTACTCTCTGATTTAATTTTAAGTTTCTCTGAAATTTGTCTATGTGTCACCTGCTGAAATGGTGACTTCCTGCCACAGCCCTGACTTCTCTAATTACCCCTGACTTGGTGCACAATGCACAACAAAATTACAGTCAACCTCAGTCACAACAGAAAGTGGCTCTCCAAAGAACAAGTGTAGTCAGACAAAATAGGGCAGGAATGCAGCACCTCCAAAGAAAGATGAGTCAGAGCCCCACCCAGGAGGCAAAGGGAGACAGGGTGTCAAAGGCAGCTTTGAATCAATTATCACTGGCTCCACAGATTCAGTACCAAGGGTGGCCTCAGTTCAAAGACAATAATTGGTGTCTGGCCAGGTGTCCTCTTAGAAAACGTGGGGGATGAAGGTTGGGTGGATTTTATGCACAGCTGAGGTTGGGGCTGACTGGTTTGTGATCATTCCTGCCATCAGGCAGGGCTGCCCAGGAACCTTCCCTTCATAGCACCCTGCTTGCCCTTCATCAGGATTTGACACAGTTACTGCCTGTTGATTTGAGTACCATTTATGTTTTCCCCTTGGGATGAATATTTTTTCTCTGGATGCATCACATAATGGTTAGGATTTGATTGTATCTCAGTGCCAGGATGGACTTTTCCTGGTTGATTCAGTCCCCCAATGGAGGGAATTATTAGATGATGAGGAATCAATGTTGAAACTCATTGAGCCACATTTGAACAACAAGGTGGGTTTGGAGGGAGTGGCATTCAGTGTCCCTCCACCAAGAAATCACTGTTAAATTCACTTTTGCCTATTCATTAGGCCTTGGGTATCTCATTTCCAAGCTCCAGCCTTTACTATTCTATGAAGAGTTAGACTTTTGCAGAAATTTTATGAGTACAGATGATCATTTAAAAAATATTTAGGCCTTTAATTTATGTATTTCTATTTTTTTTATTTTTTTGACAGTAGGGATTGAACCAAGAAGAGCTTTACCACTGAGCTACATCCTCAGCTTTTTTTTCTTTTTTATTAATTAATTATTAAGTTAATTAAATTATTCATGTACTCAGTTTGGGTGCCAAGGTTTGAATCCAGGGGAACTACACCACTGAGCTTACATTCCCAGCCCTTTTTTTAAGATTTTTTTTTTTGAGACAACTTCACACTAAATCACAGAGACAGGCCTTGAATCAGATCCTTCTGCCTTAGCCTGCTAAATAGATGGTGTTATGGGGAGTCCCTCCAGAAAGCACTCTAAGTCTGAATTTCAAATCAAAAGAGAGCTTTACTTACCTGACTAGGGACTGTCACCCACCAAAGAATCTCAAGCTCTGTGAGAGGACAGCAGCTTCCTGATCCATCCAAAGACATTATAAGCACAAAATCCACAACTCAGTGACTTGCTTATCCTCATGTAAAGCTAGCAAATCAAAGAGATTAAAACATTAATAAGTGGAGCCTCTGGGCTCTAGGTAGGATCAGAATTTTCCAATCAGCAAGCCAGCACATTAGCTTTGCAGTTCAGTTGACCATCGTCCTGGGTTCAAGCAGGTGCTAGATAGTCACATCTTGAATTTGGGTGGTGGTCATTGGGATGAGAATCTACTTCAAAGTCATGTAGACCCACAATAGCATTTAGCTCTCCATGACCACCAGTGCATCCTGAGTAGGGTACAATTTGTGGGGTACAAAGTACAGAAATGCATTAAAAAAAAGAAAGAAAACAACTGTCTTTTCAGTTTCACAGAAATAGCTCTTATAACAGTTTTTCATAGGAGGCAGCAAAATGGAGTCTCAGGCCTGCCTATAAGAGTTCTTGTTTATAATTGTCGTATCTCAATTTTCAAAATTTTATATCCATCATCTGTATTTTTTTTACTAATCTGGAACCCATAACTGACAAACATATTGATTGTATTTATCACTTCACACCACAGCAGATGGGATTAAAAGTGTTCACCCACCACCACACCCTGTTTTGAATTCCAATTTTGAAAAGATAGAGCATTTGCCTAGCATGCATGAGGCCCTGAGATTGATTCCTAGCAACAATAAATAAAGAAATGAATAAAAAAATACATAGATAGATAGATAGATAGATAGATGAGAGACCTCTGTTCAAGTAAACTTGTTAGTGGTTTTTTTCTTCTTAATCAATTAATCTGATTTTAGTTATGTTCAGGGAAAAAATCAAAGTGATAACTCTTTTTTTAAAGAGAGAGAGAGAGAAATTTTAATATTTATTTTTTTTATTATTTTGCAGACACAATATTTTATTTGTAGGCAATGCTGAGAAATGAACCCATGGGCCACATGCATGCCAGGTGAGCATGCTACCACTTGAGACACATCCCCAGCCCAAATAATAAATATTGATGATAAACATCTAGAATCATCATGGTTAAAATTCTGTTGGGAATTTTTGATAACCAGTTATTAACAAGGTCATTTGATTGGCATACATATTAATATAGTGTCCAGAATTTTGTCTGAAAATATATGAGATGTTTTATGAATTTTTGCCATTTTAAAGCAAATATTAATAAAATAACCAAATGAATATAACTTGAAAATTTATGTCATATATGACAGGACATCCCATCATATCAAATTAGTCTAATTGCCTTAATGTCTCTATTCTAGATAACCCTTGAGCAAATATGGAGTTCTCTAGAACATCCCAATGTTAGCTCAATGCCAAATGACAATGTAGACTTTGATCATAGAGAAGTTAGTCAATAATCTCAAAAGGTTTAAAGCACTTAATGAAACCTGGGGTCCCAGATCATTATAAAAGATAAGTCATTTAACCAGAGCGATGAAAGATATTTAAAGTGAATACAGAAAGTTATGTCCTATGAAATAATACTTTAACTTTTAACAGAGATGATTCAGTTTTTCTTTTCACATGTAATCATAGAACCTGATAAAACCAACTTGAAGCCTAAAAACTTATTCTCCCTTCCTCCAGTACAGAGCATTGAACCAGGGGCACTATACCACTAAGCTACCTGACCAGTTCTCTTTGTTTTATTTTGAAACAGGATTGCCAATTGGCCAAGTCTGGCCTGAATCTTGCCATCCTCCTTCCTCAGCCTCCTGAGAATTTGGAATTGCAGGCATGGCCCTCCTCACCTGGCTTAAAATAGCAGCTGTTTGGGAGATGTTCAACTGGGACATTCCATTTGGAAGTCATGACTCTTTTTAATTGTCTTTGGAATCATTTGCCACCCAGTTTCAAAACGTGCTTGAGAATGAACCATAATAGACTCCACTGCAGTGCAGAAGAAAGGCTCTCCTGGAGTTTCTTGGAATTTGCAGGTCCCATTCTGTGTTTTATTAATCTCTTGAGAGCCAATGATAAAAATCCTATGACCCTCTTTGGAAAGTTCAGAGTTTAGAAGCAATTTTTGGGGTAATGTTGTGGTTTTGGCAGAATCCTCCTGAAAGTCTATTATCAAACTATCAAGCTCAAGGACCTTATCCTGCATGGTCCTCTGCCCTCCACTTTTGTGAGGTTTTGGTACATAAATTTCATTTTGATTCTGCAGTCTTTCACAGTAGCATCATCAGCTGGGACACTGTGACCACGGAATATTCTAAGCCATTACATGATCAGTGTGGTCTCCTTTGAGTTGTCTGAATCTGATGGCAATCACTTGGCATGCATGAGGCTGGTGGACTCTTTGTTTGTGTGTGTGTGTGTGTGTGTGTGTGTGTGTGTAGTACTGGGGATTATGTACCAGGGAGAGTTTACTACCGAGCTACACCCCCAACACTTTTTATAATTTTATTTGAGACAGGGTCTGACTATGTTGCCCAGGCTGGCTTGGAATCTCTGATATTCCTGCCTCAGCCTCCCAAGTTACTGGGAATGTAAGTGTGCACCTCAGTACCTGGCCATAGAGCATTTAAAACCCTCAAGAGATTACATTGTACCTGGGAGCAAGTGCCATAACTAAAAGGAGAATAATAGACTCAGACTGAAAAATTCCTCTGAGTGAATGTTATACAGATACCAAGACCCTGAAATAACTCTCAAACCACACATTGCCATTCCAATTAAGCCTTTATTGGTGGCCAGCAGCAGACACTCTACTCTCTAAAAGCGAGATTGTTGGAGTAGCATATCACCTTCAGTTATGCCTCATATTTAAGCCAAAAAACCACAAAGGGGAGTTTTGGGGGTCAAGCTAAGGTAAGCAAGCACACTTAATATGTAAAGAAGAGTAGTGTACTACAATTTTATTGATGTTTTTATATCAACCAAGTGTTAGACTCTGTAATGTGGAACAATACTCTAAAATAACAGTTGTAGTTTCACCAGAGGTGTAGAAACCTTCATTTGTCCAGTTAGTTGCTCTGGAGAACAAAACTTAACAGACACAATGTAATTAATATTTTACCTAAACCAAATCCTGGCCCTAAGCCGAGCGCTAAACCTAGTTTTAACCCTAACCCGAAAACTATCCCTAATCCACACCCTAACCCTAGATCTAACCCTAGTTTTACCCTATCCATTACCTTCCTAAACCTAATGCTAATCCAAGTCCTAACCCTAATCCAGAGCCTAACCCAAACCCTAACCCTGTTTCTAGGCCTAACCCTAAACTTAGTTCTAGCTTTAACGCTAACATAAACTCAAACCCTAACTCTGACACTTATTCTGACCCTAACACTAACCGCAGGTATAAACCTGATCCTAACCCGAAACTGAACCCTAACATTAGACCTGTCGGTAATCATATACTTAAACCTAAACCTAACACTAGCCCTAGACTTAAACCTAATCCGAAATCTAGCCATATCTCTAGCCCTAGACCTGAACAACAACCTAGCTGTAAGTCTCGCTTTAGACCTAACCCTAGCTCAAAGCATAAACTTTACCCTTAACATAAACCTAGCCCTGTCCCCAAACCAAACCTAACACTAGCCCTAATACTAACATTAATCATAGCCATAACCATAGCTATAATAATATCAACTACCCTAATCCTAGCCCTAATCCTAACAATAACCCTATCCCTAACCCTAGCTCTAATTGTACACATTACCCTAACCATAATCCTAACCCTAATGCTAACCCTAGGCTTAGCCCTAACCCTATCACAATCCCTAAACCTATCCATTGCCCTAAAACTAGCCTGAACCCTAATCCTAAGTCTATTCATTACCCTAACCCTAATGCTAATTGAGCCCTAAACCTAAACATTAACCTAAAGCAAACCTTAAGCCAAACACTGACCCTAATAATACACATAGCTGTAAACTTGACCCTTACCCTAAATCTAACCCTTACACTAGACCTAATCATAAACATAAACCGAAACCTATCTCTAAATGTAACCATAGACCTGACATTAGCCCCAGCCCTAATCCAAGCCCTAACCCTGACAAGAACACTAGATCTCATCCTAGTCCATAACCTGGCCTTAATCATAACCCTAACCCTAATTCTAACCCTTTCCCTATCCCTAATCCTAGTTATAACCCCATTGCTTACCCTAAACCTAACCCAAGCCCTAAACATAACACTAAACCTATCCCTAACCTTAACCCTAGGAGTAACCCTAACACTAACACTAGCCCTAATCCTAAACTAAATCCTAGCTTTAAGACTAACTATAACTCTCACCCTAGCCCTAACCCTAATTCTAATCCTATCACTTACCATAACCTTATTCCTAGCCATAGCCTAGAATAACCCTATCCCTAAACTTACACATTGCCCTAACCCTAGATCTAAAGCTAACTCTAAATTTAACCCTAATTTACAACTAAACCTAACCCAAACACTAGCCCTAACCCTAATGCTAATCCTAAAACTAGCCCTAAACTTAGGTTTAGCCCTAAAATAAAACTGAGCCATAATACTAACCCTAAACTTTTACCTAACCAAACCCTAACCTTATATCTATCCTTAAGCCTAGCCCTAATTTGAGTCCTAATCTTAACCGTAAATCTACCCCTAAACTTGTCTCTGACATTAACACTAACCTTACCTCTAAACACCATCCTAAACCTAAACCTTAACCTAACACTAGACCTGGTCCTAACCCTAATTCTAAAACTAGTTCTAATCATAACTCTAGATCATATATTAGCTGTAAACCTTAAACCTAATGCTAACCAAACCTAGCTCAATTCTGATACCTAACCGTAGCTTTCACCCTAACCCTAACACTAACATAGCCCTAACCCGAACCCGAACCCAAGCTCTAACCCTAGCTCTAACCTTATACTTTACCTTAGCCAAAGCTCAACCCTAATGCTAACCCTAGTCCTAAAACTAATCCTTAGTCTAACCCAAACCCTAACCCTATAGAACCCTAAATATAACCCTAGCCCTATCTGTAAACCTAATGCTAATCCTAGCCCTAATCATAATGTTAACACTAGCCCTAATACTATCTCTAAAATTATCCATTACCCTAAAATGAAACTTAATTCTAATGATAACCCTAGCTCTAATTCTAATTGTAAACCTAATCCTAGACCTAACCCTAAACCTAACTCATCATAGCCTTAACCCTAGATAAAACAGTCACCCTTACTCTAACACTAACCCTAGCCCAAACCCTAACACTAACCATAATCTCAAAACTACCCCTTACCCTAACCTGACATCTAACCCTATCCATTACCGTAATTCAAATGATAATCTTAGCTCTAACCTTAACACTAATCCTAAACTTAAAGCTACCCCTAACCCTAACCCAGCATCTAACACTATCCATTAACCCAACTCTAAAGATAACCTTTGCCCTAAACCTAACACTAACCCTAACCTTAACCATAACCTAAACCCAGACATAATTCTAAACCTAACCCTCACCCTAGCACTAACCCTAGCTTAAAACCTAACCTGTACCCTAAACCTAAGACAAACCCTAACCCTAGTCCTAGCCCTACCCTTAACTCTAGCCCTAATACTATTCTAAACCCTAGCCCTAATCCTAACTCTAATGCTATTAATTACCCTAACAATATCCTTAACCCAAATGCTAACACTAGGCCTAACCCTAACACTATCACTAACCCTAATCCCATCAATTACCCTAATCTTAACCTGAATCCTAAACCCAAACCTATCCATAAACCAAATGCTAATTGTAACCCTAAAGCTAATTTGAGCCCTAACCCTAATAATTAATATAACACAAACCGGAAACCTGACCCTGACCCTAAAAATACACCTTACCCTTAACATGGGCCTTACCATAAACCTAATATTAGACCTAGCCATGAAGCTAACCTTAAAACTATTCCTAGCTGTAACCCTAAACCTGACATTATCCCTATTCCTAAAACTTGTCCTAACACTAACACAAACCCTAGTCCTTATCCTAACCCCAAATCTAGCCTTACTTCTAACACAAAACTAACCCTAGACCTAAACCTAATTCTAATCATTGCCCTAGCCCTAAACTTAGCTATAACCCCATCCCTTCCCCTAAACCTAACCCTAAACCTAATCTTAAACATAGCCCTAACCCTGGGCCTAACCCTAACACCAATCCTAGACATATTCCTAGCCCTAATTTAGCCCTAAACTTAATACTAACTCTAGCTTTAAGACTAACTCTGATGATCGCCCTAGCTCTATTCCTAGTTCTAACCCTATCTCTTACCATAACCCAAACACTAGACCTAACCTTAGCCCTAACCCTAGCCATAGACCTAGAGCTAGAATTGACCATAACTCTAAATGTACCCATAAACCTAAACTCACCCTATCACTAGGAATAACACTAACATAAATTGTAACACTACACTTAACTTTTGCCTTAGCCCTAATACATAACGAGCCATAGCACTAACCTTAACCCTTAGCCTAAACCAAATCCTAATCCTACATCTAGCCCTAAGCCTACCCCTAACTCGAGTCCTATCCCAAACCCTAATAATAACCCTGACCCTGACTCTGAACCTAACACTAACCGTAGCTCAAAACATCACCCTAAAATTAAACCTAACCATAAAACTAGACTTAGCCCTAACTATAACCCTAAAATTAGCCTTAATCATAACCCTAGTTCTTACATTAGCTGTATCCCTAACACTAGCCCTAATGTAACCCAAAATCTATCCCTAATGCGAGCCCCAACCCTAGCTTTAACCCTAACTCTAAATCTCAACCAAGTCCTAACCCTTACCCTAAACCTAACCCTAACTTTAATCCTTGCAATAACCCTAAAACTAACACTAACACTAACACTAACCATAACCCTAGCCCTAACCCCAGCTCTAACCCTATCCATTCCCCTACCCTAACCCTAATCCTAAACCTAATGCTAACCCTCGGTCTAACCCTAAAACATTCACTAACCATAACCTATCCATTACCCTAAACATAACCCTAACTCTAAACCTAACCAAATATTAAACCTAGACGAAACACTAACCCTAAAACTAGCCCTAATTGTAACCCTAGTTCTTACATTAGCCATTGCCCTAAAGCTAACACAAAACCTATCCTAGCCCTAATCCAAGCTCTAACCCTGGCTTTAACCCTAACCCTAAACCTAACCCTAGCCCTAATCCTAACCCTAACCTTAGCCCTAACACTAGCACTAACCCTATCCCTTACCCTAAGCCAAACTCTAATCCTAAAGCTACCCTAGACCTAAACATTATTCTTAGCCTAACCCAAAACCTAACTCTATTACTAGTTCTAACCCTAATCCTTAATCTAGCTCTATCTCTATCCCAAACACTAACCCTAAGCCTTACCCTTATTCTGACCCTAACACTAATCATAGGTCTAAACCTGACCCTAACACTAAACCAACCCTTAACATTGGCACTACCTGTAACCCTATAACTAAACTTACTCTAACACTAGACATAGACCTACACTTAATAATTTATCTAGTGATAACTTAAGGCCTAGCCCTAAACAAAAACTTAGTCCTAACCCTAATAATAACCCTTAACCTAACCCAAACACTAACCTTACCCCTAGACCAAACAGTAGACCTAACACTGGCCCTAACAATAAACTTAACCCTATACTGAACATTGACCCTTACCCTAACACAAACCCTAGCTCTAAACCTTATCCTAACAAAAAACATAACCCTAACACTAGACTTAGCCATATCACTAACCCTGAAAGTAGACATTTCCATAGGCCAAAACTTACCTCTAACTCTAGCCATTACCCTAACCCTAACCTTAACCCTAATGCTAACCCTAGCCCTAACCCTCACACTGACTCTAACCCTTATCCTTATCCTAGTCCAAACACTAGCTCAATCCCTAAACCTTAAACTTAACCTAACCCTAACACTAACCCATTGCCTAAACCAAAACCTAACCTAAACCCTGGCCCTAATCCTAATCTTAACGCTATCCCTAAGCCTAGCTCTAAGCCAACATATTACCCTAACTCTAACCCTAACCTTAATAATAACCCTAGGCCTAACCCTAACTCTAAACCTACCCATTACCCTAACCCTAACCCTAACCCTAACCCTGATGATAACACTGGACTTTACCCTAAATCTACCCTAACCCTAACCCTAGACATAACCATAAACCTAAACCTTGCCATAGAGCTAATCCTTGCTCAAACCCTAACCATTACCCTAAACCTAACCCTAAACCTATCCCTAATCCTAACCTTAAGCCTAAACCTAACCCTAACCCTAACCCTAACATGAAATCAAACTCTATCCCATACCCTAAACCTAATGATAACCCTAGCCCTAAGCTTAATACTAACCTTGACCCTAACCATAACTATAACCTAGACCTAACCCTAACCCTAACCCTTGCCCTACAGCTAACTCTAGCTCAAACTCTAAAACATATCCTAAACCTGAACCTAACCCTAACCCTAGGCCTAACCCTAACTCTAGCCCTAATATAAACCATAACCCTAGCCCTAACCCTATCCATTATCCTAAGCACAACAATAAACCTAAGGCTAACTCTAGGCCTAACCCTAACCCTTTTGCTAACTCTAACCCTATCAATTACCCTAGACCTACCATGAACCCTAAAACAAAACTTATCATTACCCTAACCAAACCCTAATGCTAATTCAACCTCTAAACCGAAACTCTAATCTAAACCAAACCCGAAACCTAATTCTTACCATAATAATACTCCTAGCTCTAAACCTGACCCTTACCCTAATCCGATCCCTTACACTAGACCTAGCCATAAATCTAACCCTCAAACTATCCCTAGCATAAGCCTAGACTTGGCACTAGCCCTAGCCCTAATTCTTGCCATAACCCTAAAACAAAACCTAGCCCTCATCCTAGCCCTAAACCTAGCATTATTACTAAAAAAAATCATAACACTAGCCCTAACCAAATTCTAACCTTTGAACTAGCCCTAAAATTAGCGCTATCCCCACTAATCCTAACCCTATCCATAACCCTAAAACTATGCGTAAAAATAGGCCTAACCCTAATACAAATTCTAGACCTAATCCTAGCCCGAATTTAGCCCTAAGCCTAACTTAACTCTAGCCCTAATATTAAGTCTAACTCTTACCATAGTCCTATTTCTAGTTCTAACCCTATCCCTTACCATAATCCTATAAATTGCCTTTACATTAGCCCTATCCCCAAACTTGGACATAAAAAACAAACCTTAAGTCTACACCTAGCCCTAAACCTAGCCCTAATTTGAGTCCTATACCAAACCCTAAAAAAACCCTGACCCTGACACTGACCCTAACACTAACCATACTTCTAAACATCACTCAAAACCTAAACCTAAACCTAAACCTAGACTTAGCCCTAACGCTAACCCTAAAACTAGTTCTAATTGTAACCCTAGTTCTTACATTGGCTGTAGCCCTAAACCTAGGCCTAACCCAACCCAAAACCTATCCCTAATCAGAGCCCTAACACTACCTTTAACCCTAACCCTAACCCTAGCTCTAATCCTAGCCCTAATTAATCCCTAATTCTAACCCTAAATCTATCCCTAACACTAACTGTAACTCTCGTCCTAGCCCTATCCCTAGTTCTAACCCTATCACTTATGATAACTCAAATCCTAGCCCTAACCCTAGCCCTAACATTCAATGTAGCCCTATACCTGGATATAATCCAAATTCTAAATCTAACCCTAACCCTAAGCCAAAACCACACCTTAAGACTAGCTCTAACCCTAATGCTAATTTGAAACTAGCTCAAACTCTAGACCTAGCCCTCAAGCCAAACTGAGCCATAGCACTGACCCTAAACCTTAACGTAAACCAAACCCTAACCCTACAGCTAGCCCTAACCCTAGCCCTAATTTGAGTCCTAACCCTAACCCTAGAACTAATATTGACCCTGACTCTGACGTTAACACTAACCCTAGCTCTACATATCACCCTATCCCTAAACCTAACACAAAACCTAGCCCTAATCCAAGGACTAATCCTAGCTTTAACCCTAACCCTAACGCTGGCCCTAATCTTAACCCTATCCCTAGTCCTAATCCTAGCTCTAACCCTATTTCTTACACTTAGACAAACCTTCACCCTATTGCTACCCTAGTCCTAACCCTAATTCTATGCCTACCCCAAACCCTAACTCTATTACTAGTGATAAACCTAGCACCCATTCTAGCTCTAAAATTAACCCAAACCCTAAACCTAACGACGACCCTTATTCTGACCCTAACTATAAACTTAGGTTTAAACCTGACCCTAACCCTTACCCAAAACCTAACACTAGCCCTACCAGTAACCCTAACCCTAAACCTAACACTAACACTAGCCCTTTACCTAAATCTAATTCTAAATATAGCCATAACCCTAGCCTTAGCCCTAACAATAACTCTTAACCTAAACCAAGCACTAACTCTACCCCTAGAACTACCCTAGTCATCATTCTGGACTTAACCCTAAACCTATTCCTAACCTGAACACTGACACTTACCCTAACAAAAACCCTAACTCTAAACATTATCCTAACCCAAAAACTAACCCTAAAACTACATGAACTCTAAATCTAGCCATAACCATAACTCTATCTCTTACATTACCCATATACCTAAAACTAGCCCTAAACCTCACACAAAATCTATTCCTAATTACAGCCCTAAACTGATCCCCAAGCATAACCCTAACCCTAACCCTAGCCCTAACCATATCCCTAACCCTCATTCTAGCCCTAACCCTAGCTCAAACCCTAAACCTTACCCTAAACATAACCCTAGCCCAAACTCTAAACCTCACCCTAACTCTAGCCCTAACCCTAACTGTAACCATAGCCCAAATCCTAGCTCTAACTCTATCCATTACACTAACCATAACCCTAAAACTAAGGCTAACCCTAGCCCTAAACGTAATCCTAACACTATCCTAGTCCAGACTAACCCTAATCCTCGCTCTAGCCCTAAATCCAGCTCAATCCCTAATCTTTACACTTAACTTAACCCTAACACTAACCCAAGGCCTAACCCTAACCCTAACCCCAGCCAGAATCCTAACCTTAACCCTAATCCTAACCCTAGTTTGAACCATACCCAATACCATAACCCTGAATTTAACCCTAATGATAACACTAGACCTAAATCTAAACCTAACCTAACTCTAAACATAAACTTAACCCTATACCTAATAGTAAACCTAACCCTAACTCTAAATCTAAGCTAGCTCAAACCCTAACCCTAATCCTAAACCTAAACCTAACACTAACCTCAACCTAACCCTATATTTAACCTGACATCTAACCCTATTACCCTAACCCTAATGATAACCCTAGCCCTAACTGTAATACTAGTCATGACCATAAACCTAGACCAAACCCTAAATTAACCTTAGCCATAGCAAAAATCCTAGCTCAAACCCTAAACCATCCCCTAAACCTAATCCTAAGTGTAACCTTCGCCCTAACCCTGTTCATAACCCTAATTCTAGCCCTAATCCTAACCATGATCCTAGCTCTAACCCTAGGTCTAACCCTATAAATTACCCTAAAAATATCCATAACGCTAATGCTAACCCTAAGCCTAACCCTAAAACTATCACAAACCCTAACCATATCCATTACCTTAAACCTAAACTGAACTCTAAACTTAACACTATCCATTACCCTAAACATAATTCTAACTTAATGCTAATTTTAGCCTTTACCCTAAACCTTAACATAACCCAAACCCAAGCCTGACCCTGACCCTAATAATACCCCAGCTCTTAATCTGACCCTTTCCCCAAATGCAACACTTTAATTTGACCTAGCCATAAACCTAACCCTAAAAATATCACTAACTATAAAACTAGACCTGACATTAGTGCTAGCCCTAATTGTTGCCCTAAACCTAACACAAAACCTATCCATAATACTAGCCTTAAATCTAGCCTTAATCCTAAACCTAACCATAACATTAGCCCTAACCCTAAAGCTAATCATAAAACTAGCCCTAACCCTAACCATAGCACTAAAACAAACCGAGCAAAAGGCCTAACATTAACCTTAACTTAAACCAAACCCTAGCACTACAGCTAGAATAACCCTAGCCCTAAATCGAGTCCTAATTATAACCTTAAATATAATCCTGTACCTGACTTATATCCTAACACTCATTCTAGCTCTAAACACCACCCTAAACTTAAACTGAACCCTAAAAATAAACCTAGCCCTAATTTGAGTCCTAACCCTAACCCTAAAACTAACCCTGACATGACTGGTATCTTAACACTAACTCTAGCTATAAATATCACCCTAATCTTAAACCTAACCCTAACACTTGACCTGCCTCTACCCCTAACCCTAATTGTAACCCTAATCCTTATATTAGCCATTGCCGTAACCTAGCCTTAAACCTCACACAAAAAACTCACCCTAAGCTGAGCCCTAAACCTAGCTTTAACCCTAAACATATACCTACCCCTAGCCCTATCCCTATGCCTTACCCTGAGCAAAACCTTAATCCTAATGGTAACCCTGGACCTATCCCTAATCCTTAGGCTAACAAATCCTAACCCTATTAATAGTCCTAACCCTAGATCTCATTTTATCTCTAATGCTATTCCAAACCCTAACTTTAACCCTGGCCCTTATTCTGACCATAACATAAACCCTAGGTCTTAACCTGACCCTAATCCTAAACAAAACCCTAACCCTAACCCTACTTGTAACCTTATATCTAAACCTAAACCTACCACTAACTCTAGACCTAAACCTAATTCTAAATCTAGCCTGAACTCTAGCTCTAGACCTAAACAAAATTCTAGCCCTAGCCCTAAAATAAACTTTTCCTAACCCAAACACTAACTCTACCCCTAGACCTAAACCTAGTCCTAATTCTAGCTTTAACCCTAACTTTAACTCTAACCCAAACACTGACCCTGCCTTTAAAACTAAACTTACCTCTAAACCTGAAACTAACCAAAACCTAAACCTAATTCTAGACCCAGCCGTAACCCTAACCCTAAAACTAGCCCTAATCATAACCTTAGATCTTAAATTACCCATAGCCCTAACCTTAGGCCTAAACCTATCTCTAAACATAGAGCTAATTTTAGGCCTAAACCTAGCCATAAGCATAACTCTAAACCTAACACTAGCCCTATACCTAACCCTAGCCCTCACCTTAGTCCTAAGATAGCTAAAAGCCTAACCCTTACCCTAAATATAAGCCCAGACCTATACCTAACTCTCACACTAACAATAGCCCAAATCCTAAACATAACCTATCCCTAAACCTAGCTCTAAACCTACCCATTACCCTAACCCTAAACCTAAACTTATTGATAATCCTAGCCCGAACCCTAATGTTATCCCTAACCTTAACCAGATAAATAACCATAGACATAACCCTAAAATTAAACTCAGCATAGCCCTAACTCTAGATCAAACCATAAGCCTAACCATAAACCTAAACATAACCATAGCTCTAATCCTAACCCTATCACTAATTCTAACTCTAAAAGAATCTAAAACTAACCTAACCCTATCCGTTACCTTAACCCTAACACTAATGTTAATGATAACCTTAGCCCTAACTCTAATCCTAAAACTAAATCTACCATAATCCTATACCTAGACCTATCACTAAATTTAGCCCTAACCCTAGCTCAAAACCTAAACTTTATGCTAAACATAACCCTAAACCTAACCCTAACCCTAACCCTAGTTAGGGTTAGGGTTAGGTTAGAGTTAGATAACACTAACTCTAACCCTAACTCAAGGCATATTCCTAACCATAACTCTAATTCTAACCTAAGCTCTAACCCTATTACACTAACAATAACCCTAAGCCTAACCCTAGCCCTATCACTAATGCTAACCATATCAATTACCCTAAACCAAACCTGAACCTTAAAACAAACCCTAACTATATTCCTAACCCTAATCCTAATGCTAATTTGAGCTGTAAACCTAAATCCTTAGCTAATACCAATCCTAATCCTAATAATTCCCTGAGAGATAAACCTGACCCTTATCCTAAACCCAACCCATATACTAGACATAGCCATAAGCCTAACTCTAAAACTATCTTTAACCATAACCTTAGACCTGATATTAGCCCTAACACTAATTCTAGTCCTGAATTTAATACAACCACTAGCCCTTATCCTAGCCCTAAACCTAGCCTTAATCATAACCCTAACCCCAGCCCTAGCCCTAAACCTAACTCCATCCCTCATCCTACATCTAAACCTAGCTATAACGCCATTCTTTATCTTAAACTTAAACCTAACCCTATCCCTATTGCTAGGCCTAAGATGTACACTAACCCTAGTCCTAATCCTAGCCCTAATTAACCCTATCCCAAACCCTAACTCTAATTTTAGCCCTATCACTAAGTCTAACTCTCACACTACCCCTATTCCTAGTTCTAAACCTATCCCTTACCATAACTCTAACCCTTGCCCTAACCCTTGCCCTATTCTTAATCCTAGCTTAATCCTAGATCTAACATAATTATAAATGTAACCCTAACCCTAAGTCTAAGCCTAACATTAGCACTAGCCCTAATCCTAATACTAATTGTAAAACTAGCCCTAACTATAATGCTTGGACTAAAAACAAAACAAAACAACAACAACAACAAAAGGAGAGACAGAAGTAACTCTAAACCTTAACTTAAACCAAAAAATAAACTACAAAAAATCTAATCCTAGCCCTAATCGAGTCCTAACCCTAACCTTAAAACTAACCCCATACTGACTCCTATCCTAACTCTCACCTAGCTCTAAACATGACGCTAATCTTAAACAGAACCCTAACAGTAAACCTAGCCCTAATTGGAGTCCTAACTCAAATCCTAAAACTAACTCTGACCCTGACTCCTATCTTAAAAATAACTCTAGCTCTAAATATCACCCTAACCTTAAATCTAACACTAACACTAGAACTACCCCTACCTTAACCCTAAAGCTAACTATAATTGTAACCCTGGTTTTTACATTACCTGTTGCCCTAACCCTAACCCTAGCCCTAACACTAACACAAAAACTAGCCCTAATCCGAGCCAAACACCTAGCTTTAACCCTAACCCTACCCTACCCATAACACTAGCTCTAACACTATCCCTAACCCTAAGCAAAACCATAACCCTAATGGTAACCCTAGACCTATCACTAATCCTCAGCCTAATCAAAACTCTCCCAATATTAATAGTCCTAACCCTAGCCCTCATTCTAGCTCTAACCCTATCCCAAAGCTTAACTCTAACCCTGATCCTTATTCTGACCATAACACTAACCTATGTCTAAACCTGACACTAACGCTAGACCAAACCATAACACTAGCCCTACCAGTAACCTTATACCTAAACCAGACCCTATCACTAACCCTAGACCTTAACCTAATCCTAAATCTAGACTTAACTCTAGTTCGAGACTTAAACAAAAATCTAGCCTTAGCCCTAACAATAAACCTTAACTTAACACAAAGACTAATCCTACCCCTAGACATAAACCTATTCCCAGTTCTGGCTTTAGCCTTAGCTCTAACTCTAACCTGAACACTGACCTGCCTTTAACACTAAACCTATCTCTAAACCTCACCCTAACCAAAAACCTAAACCTAACACTAGATATAGCCATAACCCTAACCCTACACCTAGCCCTAATCATAATCCTAGCTCTTACATTAACTGTAGCCCTAACTCTATACCTTAACCTAACACAAAACCTAGAGCAAATTCTAGGCCTAAATTTAGTCCTAAGCATAACCCCAGCCCTTACACTAGCCCTAACCCTAACCCTAAACCTAACCCTAACCTTAGTCTTAAACCTTACTCAAAGCCTAACCCTTACCATAAATATAATCTTGAAACTATACCTTACTCTAAACCCTAACCCTTACCCTAACCCTGAACTTAACCCTATCCCTAATCCTAGCTCTAAACCTACAACTTTCCTAACCCTAAACCTAACTATATTGATAACTCTAGCCTTAACCCTAATGTAACCCTAACCTAAAAACTAACAATAAACCTAATCCTAAACCTAACACTCGCTGTAGCCCTAACCCTAGCTCAAAACCTAACCCATACCATAAACCTAAACATAACCGTAGCCTTAACATTAACCTTAAAACTAAATCTAACTCTAAACATAAACCTAAACCTACATCTAACCATATCCATTACCCTAACCCTTATCCTAATCCTAATGATAACCCTAGCCCTAACCTTAACCCTAAACCAAACCTACCATAATTCTGTCCCTAACCTAAGGCTGAACCTAATCCTTGACCTAGCCCTATCACTAACACTAGCTCAAACCCTAGCCCTTACAATAAACATAACACTAGCCCAAAACCTAACCCCAGTCCTAGACCTAATCCTAACCATAGTCATAGCCCAAACCCTAGCTTTAACTCTATCCATTACCCTAATCATAACCCTAAACCTAATGCTAAACCTAGCCCTAACCCTAACCCTAACCCTAACTCTACCCCTAGCCCTGATTCTAACCTGAAGCCTCCACCTAGCCCTAACCATTACTCAATCCCTGACCCTTACCCTTAACCTAACCTTAAGAAAATGATAAGCCTAACCCTAAGCCTAAACCTAACCCTAGCCCTAAACCTAAACTGAAAACTAGACTTCAGCTTAGCTCTAACCCCACCCTTTAACCTAAACCTAACCATAAACATCATGATAACCCTAGCCCTAACCCTAAACCTCCTCTAACCCTATCTGTAAACCTATACCTAGACCAAACCCTAAACCTTGCCATAGTCGTAACTCTACCTGAAACTCTAACAATTATGCTAAACTCAACACTAACCCTAGTCTTAAACCTAAACCCAACCCTAACCCTAACCCAACATCTAAACCAGTCCATTACCTTAACCGTAATGGTAACCCCAATCCTAACCCTAGGCATAATCCTAAGCTTAACCTTATCCTTAGCACTAACCCTAGCTCAAACCCTAACCCACACCCTAAACCTAACCCTAGCCTTAACCCTAACCTTAACCCTAACTCTAGCCATAATACTAAACATAACCCTCTCTAAACCTAGCTCTAACGCTTTCCATTACCCTAATTATAACCATAAACATAATGCTAACTCTAAGCCTTACTCTAACCCTATTACCCTAAATCTAACCTGAGCCCTAAACCAAACCTGAAGCCTAAACCTAACCTTATCCATTACCCTAACCCTAACTCAAACCAAATGCTAATTTGAGTGATAACCCTAAACCTCAAACTAACCCAAACCCAAAACCTGAATCTGACTATTATAACACTCCTAGCTCTCAATTTGAACCTCACCCTAAACCTAACTCTGAAACTAGACCAACCATAAATCTTACCTGAAAACTATCCCTAACCATAACCCTAGAACCGATATTAGCCCTATCCCTAATCCTTGCCATAACCCTAACACAAACGCTAGCCCTCATCCTAGTCCTAAACCTAACCTTGATCCTAACCTGAACCCTAACTCTAGCCCTATCCCTAATTTTATCCCTCACCCTAGTTCTGAACCCCATCCCTTCCCCCAAATCTAACACTAACTCTAACTCTAGACATAACCCTTACACTAATCCTAGACCTGATCCTAGCCTTAATTTAGCCCTATTCCTACACTAGCACTAAGACTAACTCTAACTCTTGCCCTAGCCCTATTCCTCGATCTAACCCTATCCCTTATCATAACCCTAACACTTGCCCTAACCTTAGCCATAACACTAGCCCTAGTCCTAATCCTAGAACTAACCATAACTCTAAGACCAACCCTAACCTTAAGCCTAAACCTCACACTAACACTAGCCCTAACACTAACACTAATCCTAAAATTAGCCCTAATCTAGTTCAAGCCCTAAAACAAAACTAGCCATAGCCCTAACCCTAACACTTAATCTAAATCAAAACCTAACCCTACATCTAGCCCTAGCCTTAGCCCTAATTCCAGTCCTAACCTAACTGTAAAACTAACCTTGAGCCTGACTCTGACCTTAAACTAAACCTAGCTCTAACATCACCCTAAAAGTTTATGTAAAACTAAAACTAGTACTAGCCCTAACTGTAACCCTAAAAGTAGCCCTAATCATAACTCTAATTCTTATATTAGCCATAGCTTTAACCTAACCCCAAATCTATCTCTAAACTGAGCCCTACACCTCGTTTTAACCCTAACCCTAACCTTAGACATAACCATTACCCTAAACCTAACCCTAACCCTAAATCTGGCCCTAATCCTAAACCTAATCCTAGACTTAATCCTAACAATAATCATAGCCTAACTCTACCTCTAACCCTATCCATTACCCTAAACATAACCCTAAATCTAATGATAACCCTAGCCTTTAACTTAATCCTAATCCTAAACCTAGACCTGACACTAACCCTAACCATCAACCTAGCCCTAACCATAGCTCAAACCCTAACACTTACCCTAACCTAACCCTAACACTAACCCTAGACCTAAACCTAACCCTAGCCCTAATCCTAACCATAACCCTAGACCTAAACCTATCCATTACCCTAAACATAAGCCTAACCCAAACATAGCTCTAAACATAGCTCTAACCCCACCCATTACCCTGAACATAATTATAAACATCATGATAACACTATCCCTAACCCTAAACCTACTCTAACCCTAACTCTAAACTTAACCCTAGTCCTAACCCTAAACCTACACTAACCCTAACTTTAAATGTAACCCTAGACATAACCATAAACCTAACATTTGCCATAGTCCTAATCCTAGAACACACCCTAACAGTTACGGTAAACCTAACAGTAACCCTAGTCCTAAACCTAAATCTAACCCTATCCATTTAGGCCTAACCCCAAACCTATCGCTAATACTAACCTTATCCTTACCTAAACCTAAAATGAACACTAAACCTAACCCTATCAATTACTCTAACCCTAACTCTAAACCTAACCCTAAAGCTAATTCGAGCCCTAAAAATAAACGAAAACCTAACCCGAACTCTGAGCAAGATACTGACTCTAATAACACACCTAGCTCTAAACTGACCCTTACCCTAAACATAACCCTTAAACTAGACCTAGCCATAAAACTAACCCTAACAGTATCCCTAACTGTAACCCTAGACCTGACATTAGGACTCTATATTATTTTTGCCTTAAACCTAACACAAACCCGAGCCCTCATCCTATAAACCTAGCCTTAATCCTAACCCGAACCCTAAACCTAGCCCAAACCCTAATTTCAACCCTTGCCCTAGTTCTGAACCTAGGAATAACCACATTCTTTTGCTATCCCTAAACCTAACCCTAACAATACCACTAACACTAACACTAGCCTTAAGCCTAGGCCTAATCCTAACACTAACAATAGCTCATATCCTAGCCCTAATTTATTGCTAACTGTAACCATAACTCTAAACCTAGCCCTAAGACTAACCCTAACTCTAGCCCTAGACCTATTTCTAGTACCAACCTTATCTGTTGCCTAATGCTAACGCTAGCCCTAACCTTAGTCCTAACCCTACCCATAGTCCTAAACCTAGAACTAACCCTAACTCTAAATGTAACCCTATATCTAAACCTAAACCTCACCATAACACTAGCCCTAACTCTAATTCTAATTTGAAAACCAGCCCTAACCCTAGCTATAGCCCACAAAAAACTGAGTTATAGCCCTAATACTAACCCTTAACCTAAAACAAATCTTAACGTTACACCTAGTCCTAAAGCTATCCCTACATAATACTGAACCTGACACTGACCCTAAAACTAACCCTACTCTGAACATCACGCTAACCCTAAACCTAACCCAAACACTAGACCTAGCCCTATTACTAACCCTAAAACTATCCCTAAACATAAAGCTAATTCTTGCATTAGAAACAGACCTAACTCTAACACTAAACCTAGCGCTAATCTCAGACTCAACCCTAGATTTAACCCTAACCCTAACCCTAACACTAACACTAACCCAAACCCCAGCTCTAAACCTATTCCTTACCCTAAGCCAAACTCTCACCCTAATGCTACCCTAGTTTTAAGCCTAATCTTTAGTTTACCCCAAACACTAACTATATTACTAGTCCTAATCCTAGACCTCATTCTATCTCTAACCTAACCCAAAGCCTAAGCCTAACCCTTACCCTTATTCTGACCCTAACACTAACCCTAGTCAACGCTTGACCTTAACACTAGCCCTACCAGTAAACCTATACCTAAACCTAACCATAACACTAGCACTAGACCTAAACATAATCCTAAATATAGCCATAACTCTAGCCCTAGTCTTGAACAAAAACCTAGCCCTAGCCGTAAATAACCATTAACCTAACGCAAAGACTAACCCACCTATAGACCTAACCCTATTTTTAATTCTGGCCCTAAAAATAAACCCAACGCTAACCTAAACACTCACGCTTACCCTAACACAAACCCTATCTCTAAACCTTATCATATCCCAAAACTTAAACCTAACACTAGACATATCTATAACTCTAACCCCCAAAACTACCCATAACCATTACCCTAGCTCTTACATTACCCATAGCCCTAACATTAGCCATAAACCTCACACAAACCTAGTCCTAATACAAGCCCTAAAAGTAGACCTAAGCATAACTTTAAACCTAACCCTAGCACAAACACTAAACCTAATGCTTGCCCTAGCCATAACCCTAGCTCAAACTCTAACCCTTACTCTAAACATAACCCTAGCTCTAAACCTAACCCTAACCCTATAACTAATCCTAAGTGTAACCATAGCCCAAATCCTAGCTCTAACTTTATCCATTACCTTAAACATAACCCTAACCCTAGTTTTAACCCTAAACCTAACCTTAGCCCTAACCCTAACCATAGCCCTGATTCTAACCCTAACCCGTGCCCTAGCCCTAAACTTAGCACAAACCCTAACACCCTAAACCGAACCCTAACACTAACCCTAGGAGTAACCCAAATCCCAGCCCTAATCCTAACCTTAACATAAGCCCTAACACTAGCACTAAACCTATTCATTTGGTTAGCTTAAACCAAATGCTAACCCTCGGCCTAACTCTAACCCTACCCCTAACACTAACACTATATATTACTCTAAACCTAACCTGAACTGAAAACCTAACTCTATCCATTACTCTAACCCAAACCCTAACCGTAATGCTAATTTGAGCCCTAAACTTAAACTTTAACGCAAACCAAACCCTAACTCATACTCTCACCCTAATAATAACCTAGCTCTATACCTGACCCCTACACTAAACCTAACCCTTACACTAGACCTAACCATAAACCTATCCCTAACACTATCCCTAACCATAACCCTATACCTGACATTATCCCTAGCCCTAATCCTAGCCCTAATACTAACACAAACCCTAGACCTCATCTGAGCCCTAAACCTAGACTTAATCCTAACCCAAACCCGAACCCTAGCCCTAGCCCTAAATATAACCCTCGCCCTAGCACTGAACCTAGGTATATAACTCCTTCCCTTCCCCTAAAACTAACCCTAATCATAGCCCTAACTCTAATTCGACTCCTAGGCCTAAAACTAACCCTCACTCTGACTCATATCAAAACACAAACCCTAGCTCTAAATATCACCCCAACCCTAAAACTAATGCTAACACTAGACCTAAACCTAAAACTAACCCTAATCCTAACCCTACTTCTTACATTGGCCTTAGCCAAACTCTAGCCCTAACTCTAACACACAATACCCCTAATCGAGCCCTAACACTAGATTTAACCCTAACACTATATTTAACCATAACCCTAACCCTAAATGTAGCCCTAAACCTAACCCTATTCCTAGCCCTAACCCTAGCTCTAATTCTATCCATTACCCTAAGCCAAACCCTATTCATAATGCTAACTCTAGACCTAATCATAATCCTTAGCCAAATCCAAACAATAACCCTATTACTAGTCCTAACACCAGTCCTCATTCTAGATCTAATCCTAACTCCAAACCTCACCCTAACCTTCACCCTTATTCTGACCCTAACAGTAATTATAGGTCTAAACCTGACCCTAAACCAAAACCGAAACCTGAAACTAGCCCTACCAGTAAACTTATACCTAAACCTAAACCTAACATTAGCCCCATACCTAAACCTAATCCTAAATCTAGCTATTACTCCAGCCCTTGACCTAAACAAAACTTATTGCTAGCCCTAACAATAATCCTTAACCTAAACCAACACTAACCCTACCACTAGACCTAACCCTAGTTCTAGTCTGGATTTCACCCTAACCCTAACTTTAACCTGAACACTGGCCCTGAAACTAACATTAAACCTAGCTCTAAATCTGACCTTAACCCAAAGTCTAAACCTAACACTAGACCTAGCCATAACCCTAACCATAAAACTAGCTCTGATCAGAACCTTAGATGTTACATTACACATAGCACTAATCCTAGGCCTATACCTAACACAAAACTTAAATAACCCTAACCCTAATCGAGGCCTAAACCTACCCTAAGAATAAACCTCACCCTAACCTTAACCCTAGTCCTAACCCTAACCCTAAACCTCACCTTAGTCCTAACCCTAGCTAAAAGCCTAACCCTTAGCCTAAACATAAGCCTAGCACTATCCCTAACCATAAACCTAACCGTAGCCCTAATCCTCACCTTAACCCTCGACCTAACACTAGCTCTAACCCTAGCCATTACAATAACTCTAACACTAACCCTAATGATAATCCTATCCATAACCCTAACTCTAACCCTAACTCTAACCATAAACCTAACCCTAGACCTAAACCTAAACCTAAACCTTGCCATAGCCTTAACCCTAACTCAATTTTAACTCTTACCCTAAAACCAACAGTAAACCTAGCCCTAAAACTAAACTTAAACCAAAACCTAACCTTAACCATAAAGCTAACCTTACATCTAACCCAATCTATTACCATAAACCTAATCCTAAACCTAATGAAAACCCTAACCCTAACCCTAAACCTAACCCTGACCATAACACTAAACCTAACCTTTGTCCTAGACCCAATCCTAGCTTAAAACCTAAATTAACCTTAACCGTAAAATAGGTTTAATATCCCTAACACAAAATCTAACCTAACTCTAGCACTAATCCTAACCTAACCCTAGCCCTAACCATAGATCTAACCCTATATATTATCCTTATGATAACCCTAATCCTAATGCTAACACTAGGCATAATCCTAAACCTTTTGCTAACCCTAAAGCTCTCCAAATTCTAAACCTACCCTGAAACCTAATCCTAATCCAATCAATTACCATAACCCTAACTAACCCTAATGCTCATTTGGGCCCTATCCATAAACCTTAACCTATAACAAACCCTAACACTGATCCTGACCCTAAAAATACACCTAGCTCTAAACCTGACACTTACCCAAAGCCTAAAACTTACACTAGGCATAGACACAAACCTAACCCTAAATATACCCCAAACTGTAACACTAGACCTGACATTATCCCTAGCCCTAATTCTAGACCTAACCCTACAACAAACCCTAGCCCTCATTGTTGCCCTTAACCCAGCCTTAATCATAACCCTAACCCTAACCCTAGCCCTAACCCTAATTCTAACCCTCACCCTACCTCTAAACCTAGCTACAACACCATACCTTACCCTAAAATTAACTATAACCCTAGTCCTAACACTAGGCCTAAGCTGAACACTAACCCTAGCCCTAATCCTAGCCCTAACTTAGCCCTATCCATAAAACTAACCAAAATCCTAGGCCTAAGACTAACTCTAACTCTCACCCTATCCTTAGCCCTAGTGCTAACCCTATCTGTTACCATAAGCATAACCCTAGCCCTAACCCTAGATCTAACACTAAATCCAAATCTAACCCTAAACCAAAGCCTAAGCCTAACACTAACACTAGCCCTAACCCTAATGCTAATCTTATAAATAGTCCAAACCCTACACCTAGGACTAAAAGAAAAGTGAGCAATAGTCCTAACCCTAAACCTTAACTTAAACCAAACCCTAACAGTACACCTAGACATAACCCTAGCCCTAATTCGAGTCCTAACCCTAACCTTAAAACTTACCCTGACCCTGACTCATATCCTAACACTGACCCTAGCTCTTAAGACCACCCTAAACTTAAACCAAACCCTAACAGTAACCCTAGCCTTAATTCAAGTCATAACCCTAACCCTAAAGCTAACGCTGATCCTGACTGATATCCTAAGAGTCACCCTAGCTCTAAACAGAGCCCTCACCTTAAAATGAACACTAACAGTAACCCTAGCCCTTATTTGAGTCCTAAATCTAACCCTAAAACTAACCCTGATGCTGACTCATACCCTAACAATAACCCTAGCTCTAAATATTACCCTAACCTTAAACCTAAACCTAACACTAGACCTACTCATAACTCTAACCCTAAAACTAACCCTAATGTAACCCTGGCTCTTACATTAGTCAATCCCCATATCTAGCCTTAATCCTAACAAATAATCTCGCCCTAATCTGAGCTCTAAACCTATATTTAACCCTAACCCTAACCCTAACTCTAGCATTAACCCTACCTATAAGGCTATCCCTAAACCTAAGAAAAACCCTAACCCTAATGGTAACCCTAGACCTATCTCTAATTCGTAGGTTAACCAAAACCCTAACACTATTAATAGTCCTAACCCTAGCCCTCATTTTAGCTCTAACCCTATTCCAAACCCTAATGATAACCCTGAACCTTATTCTGACCCTAACACTAACCCTAGGTCTAAAACTGACCCTAACCCTAGACCAAACCCTAACACTAGCCCTAGACCTAAACCAAATCCCAAATCTAGACTTAACTCTGGCCCTAGACCTAAACATAAACCTAGCCCTAGCCCTAATAATAATCCTTAACATAACACAAACACTAACACTAACCCTAGACATAAACATAGTCCGATTTCTGGCAGTAACCCTAACACTAACTCTAACCCAAACACTGACCCTGCCTTTAGAGTAAACCTATCTCTAAATCTGACCCTACCCCAAAATCTAAACCTAACACTAGACCTAGCCATAACCCTAACCCTACAACTAGCCCTGAACATAACCCTGGCTCTTACATTACCCATAGCCTTAACACTAGGCCTATACCTAACACAAAAACTAGAGCTAGTCCTAGGCCTAAATCAAGCCTTAAGCATAACTCTAGTCCTAACCCTAGCCCCAACCCTATCCTAACCCTCGCCTGAGGCCTAATCCTAGCTCAAAATCTAAATATTTCTCTAAACATATACCTACACCTATCCCTCAATCTAACCCTAACCGTAGCCCTAATCCTAACCTTAACCCTAGCCCTAAACCTAGCTCTAAACCTACCCATTACTCTAAACCTAAACCTAACCTTATTGATAATCCTAGGCTTAATGCTAAACCTAAACCTAAGAGGAAAACCAACCCTAGACGTAATCTAAAACCTCACACTTGCCATAGACCTAACCTTAGCTCAAACCCAAACTCTTACTATAAACCTAAACATAACCATAGCCCTACCTCTAAGCCTAAATCTCAATATAACTTTAAACATAGCCCTATAACTACATCTAATCATATACATTACCTTAACCCTAACCCTATCCCTAATTATGTCCCTAGCCGTAATCCAAACCCTAACCCTAGGAGTACTGTAATCTTATCCCTAGAAGTAACCCTAAACCTAACCCTCACCCTAGCCCTAACCATAGCTCAAAACCTAACCCTTATGCTAAATATAAACCTAAGCCTAACCCTAGTTTTAACTCTAACACTAACCCTAATTCAATACTTATTCTTAACCATAAATCTAGCCCTAAATTTAGCTCTAATCCTATTCATTATACTAACCATAACACTTACCCTAATGTGAAACCCTAGGCCTAACCTTAAAGCTATTGCTAACTCTAACCCTATCAATTACCCTAAACCTAATGTTAACTCTAAAGAAACCCCTATCATTACCCTAAACCACACCCTAGTGCTAATTAAAGCCCTAAACCTAAAACCTAACCTCAAACAAACTCTAACACTGACCCTGACTCTAGTAAATCTCCTGGCTCTAAGGATGACATTTACACTAAACCTAACCCTTACACTAGACCTAGCCATAACACTAATCCTAAAAATATCCCCAACCATAAGCTTAGACCAGACATTAGCCATAGCCCTAATCCTAGCCTTAAACCTAACACAAACCCCAGCCTTTATCCTAGCCCTAAACCTAGCCTTAATCCTAACCCTAAAATCTAACTTTAGGCCTAATCCAGGAACTAAACCCAGCCCTAATCTTATTACTAATTTAGTCCTATTCATAACCCTAGTCCTAACCCTAGCCCTACGACTAACTCTAACTTTCACCGTAGCCCCGTCCCTAGTTCTAACCCTGTCCCTTACTGGAACCCTAATTCTAGCCCTAAACTCAGCCCTAACCCTAGCCCTATCATTAGCTCTAGCCGTAAACTAGATATAATTTTAACTCTAAATCAAACCCTAACCCTAAGCCTAACCCTTACCCTAACGCTAAATCTAACATGAACCCTAGCACTAAAACAAAACTGAGCCTTACCCTAACTCTAACCCTTAACCTAAACCAAACCTTAAATCTAACCCTAACCTTATCTCTAATTCCAGTTTTAAGTTGAAAGCTAGAACAAACACTCACTCTGACTCTGACCATAATACTAACCCTAGTCTAAACATCACCCTAACCCTAACCCTAAAACTAACACTAGACCTACCACTAACCCTAACCCTAAATTTAACCCTAATTGTAACCCTGACACTTACATTAGCCTTACCCCTAACCCTAGCACTAACTTAACCCAAAACCTAGCCCTAATCCAAGCCCTAAACCAAGCTTTAACCCTAAACCTAATCCTAAACCTAACCCTAATCAAAACCATAATCCTAGCCCTAAACCTCTCTCTAACCCTATCCAGTGCAACAACCATAACACTAGGCATAACCCTAAACCTATCCCTAATCCTAAACCTATACATTATTCTAAACCAAACCTAAACCCTAAACCTCACCCTATAATTACACTAACACTAAACATAATGCTAACTTGAGCCCTAACTTTAAAACTTAACCTATCCCAAACTTCTAACCCAGACCTTTACCCTAGCTCTAAACCTGACCCTAACCCTAAACCTAACCCTTTCATTATATGTAGGCATAAACCTAACCCTAAAACTATCTTTAACCATAATCCTAGATCTGATATTAGCCCTAGCCCTAATCCTAGCCCTAACACTAAAATAAAGCATAGCCCTCATCCTAGCCCCAAACCTAGCCTTAATCATTACCCTAACCCTAACCATAGCCCTAACCCCAATTCTAACCTTCACCTTATCTCTAAACCTAGCTATAATGCCATTCCTTACCCTAAACTTAAACCTAACCCTAACCCTAACTCTAGGCCTAAGGTGAACACTAATCCTAGCCCTAATTTAACCCTATACATAACCCTAACCCTAACCCTAGCTCTAAGACTAACTCTAACTCTCACAGTAGCCCTATCCCTACTTCTAACCCTATCCATTACTGTAATCCTAAACCTAGCCCTAAACCTAGCCATAACCATTGCCAAAACCTTATTCCTAGTCCTAACCCTAGATCTAAACCTAACTCTAAATCTAACCCTAAACCTAAGCCTAAGGCTAACATTAACACTAGCCCTAGCCCTAATGCTAATCATAAAACTATCCCTAACACTAACACTTACAGTAAAACAAAACCAAGCAATAGCCCTAACCCTAAACCTTAACTTAAACCAAAACTTAACACTACACCTAGACCTTACCCTAGCCCTAATTTGAGTCCTAATCTTAACCTTAATACTATCCCTAACTCTGAATCATATCCTAACACTCACCCTATCTCCAAACACCACCCTAACCTGAAACCGAACCCTTACAGTAACCCTAGCCTTAATTCGAGTCCTAACCCTAACCCTAAAACTAAACCTGACACTGACTATTAACCTAACACTAACACTAGCTCTATATTTCACCCTAACCTTAAACCTAATCCTAACACTAGAGTTTTAACCCCTAACCAAACCCTAAAACTAACCCTAAAATCCATAGTTATTACATTAGACATTGCTCTCTAACCCTAGCCATAACCGTAACACAAAAGTAGTCGTAATCTGAGCTCTAAACCCAGCTTTAAACCATAGCTCTAACACTAGCTCTAACCCTATCCCTTACCCTATGCGAAACCCTAAACCTAATGCTAATTCTAATCCTAATCCTAATTCTATTCCTTAACCTAACCCCAATCCTAATCCTATTAGTTGTCCTAACTGTACCCCTCATTCTAGCTCTAACCATAACCCAAATTTTAACCCTAACCCTGACCCTTATTCTAACCCTAACACTAATCATAGGTCTAAACCTGAACCTAACCCTAAACCGAACCCTAACATTAGCCCTCTTGGTAACCTTATACCTAAACCTAAACCTAACACTAGCCCTAGACCTAAACCTAATCCTAATCTATCCATAACTCTAGACCTAGACCTAAAGAAAAACTTAGCTCTAGCCCTAATAATAACCATTAGCCTAAAGCCAAAAACTAACCCTTTCACTAGTCTTAACCCTAGAACTACTTCTGGCTTTTCCATTAACCATAACCCTAAACTGAACAATGACCCAGATAGTAACACTAACCCTAGCTGTAAACATCACCCTAACCCTAAACCTAACCCTAAAACTATACTTAGCTCTAACTTTAACCCTAAAACTAGCCCTAATCATAACAAAGTTCTTACATTTGCCATAGCCCTAACCTATTGGAAAACCTAGCACTACCCCTAGCCCTACCCTAGCTTTAACACTAAAGCTAACCATAACCCTAACCTTAGACCTAACCCTAAACCAAGGCCTAACCCTAGACCTAATCCTAAGCATAACACTAGCCCTATCACTAGCTCTAACCCTATACATTACCCTAATGATAACCCTAACACTTCTGCTAACCCTAGGCCGAAACCTAATCCTATACTTAACCCTAACCCTATCCATTACCCTACACCTAACCTCAACTCTAAACCTAAAACTATCATTAACCTATCCATAACTGTAATGATAACTCGAGTATTAACCCTAAACCTTAATCTAATAAAAACCCTAACCCTGACCCTTACCCCAATAATACCCATAGCTCTAAACCTGACCCTAAAAAGAAACCTGACCCTTACAATAGACCTAGCTATAAACCTAACCCTAAAACTCTCCCTAACTGTAACCCTAGACCTGACATTAGCCCTCACTCTAATCCTAGTCCTAATCCTAACACAAACCTTAGCCCACATTCTAGCTATAAACCTCGTCTTAATCATAAATGTAACCATAACCAAACCCTAATTCTAATCCTCACCCTAGTGCTAAAAGTAGCTATAATCCCATCCCTTAACCTAAACCTAACCCTAACCCTAACAATAACCCTAGCCCTCAACCTAGGCCTAACCCTACCATTAACCCTATTCTTAATCCCAGCCCTAATTTAGCCCTATCCCTAACCCAACCCTAACCCTAGCCCTAAGACTAACTCAAACTCTCGCCCTAGCCTTATACCTAGATCTAACCCTATCCCTTACCATCACCCTATACTTAGCCCTAAACTTAGCCCTAATCCTAGCCCTATCCTTACCCCTAGCTCAAAGCCTAGATCTAAACCTAACTCTAAATCTAACCCTAAACCTAAGCCTAAACCTCACACTAACACTAGCCCTAATTCTAAAACTAGTCCTAACTCTACCCCTAGCCCTAAAACAAAACCGAATCATAACTCTAACCCTACACCCAGCCCTAATCCTATATCTAATTCTAGTTTCAACCCTAACCTGAAAACTAATCTGGACTCTGACTCTGACCCTAACATTAAACCTAGCTCTAAACATCATCATAACCCTAAATTTAACCCTAACACTAGCCCTATCCCTGACCCTATCACTAGCTCTAATCATAATGCTACTTTGTACATTAGCCATAGCCTTAAACCTAGCCCTAACCTAATACAAAACCTAGTCTCAATGCAAGTCCTAAACCTAGTTTTTTAATATGTATTTTTTAGTTTTCGGTGGACACAACATCTTTATTTTATTCATATGTGGTGCTGAGGATTGAACCCAGTGCCCTGCACATGCCAGGTGAGCATGCTACTTCTTTAGCCACATCCTCAGCCACTAAACCTAGCTTTAACCCTAAACGTAAATCTAACCCTAACCCAAGAAAAGCCCTAATCCTATACATAACCCTACCCTAATCTTAGGTCTAACCCTATCCATTTCCCTAATGATAACTCATTATGCTAAGCCTAGGCCTAACCCTAACCTTATCCATTACACTAAACCACACCTAAACCCTAACCTAACACAAACAAAAGCCCTAAACCTATACATAACCCTACCCCTAATCATAGGTCTAACCCTATCCATTACCCTAATGATAACCCTTATGCTAACCCTAGGCCTAACCATAACTCTATCCATTACACTAAACCACACTTAAACCCTAAACCTAACCCTTTCATTACCTTAACCCAAATCCCTAATGTTAATTCAAGCCCTAAACCTAAACCCTAACCTAACCCAAACCCTCACCTTGATCCTGACCCTAATAATAACCCTAATTCTAAATCTGACCCTTAGTATACACCTAACCTAACACTAAATCTATCCCTAACTGTAACCCATTAGCCCTAGCCCTAATAGTAGCCCTAACCCTAACACAAACATTAGCCCTCATCCTGGCCCTAAACCTAGCTTTAATCATAACCCTGAACCTAACCCTAGCCCTAGCCCTCAAACTAGATATAACGCAATACCTTACCCTAAATGTAATCCTAACTCCAACCCTAACCAAAGGCCTAAACCTAACACTAACACTAGCCCTAATTTAGCCCTATCCCTAACCCTAACCCTAATCCTAGCTCTAAGACTAACTCTAACTCTCACACCAGCCCTATCACTAGTTCTAACCCTATTCCTTACCATAATCCTAAACCTACCCAAACATTAGTCCTAACCCTTGCCCTACCCTTAGCCCTAGCCCTAACCATAGATCAAAACCTAACTCTAAATCTAACCCTAACCCGAAGCCTAAGCCTAAGCATTTTAAATACATTTATATTTAGACTCTGTGTCTACAGATGTTGGCTTCAATTATTATTTAGAATATAGTCATTAGTTTCATAAAAGACATACCATTTCTGGTGGTGTATAGAGAACTGAGGGTCAGGGGTAGGATGCTATGTTAAGGGGGAAAGGAATGAGGGTATGTGATTAATCTAACTTAGCAACTTGGGAGGAGAACTCTAATGAAAAGGCAGGGGGAATTTATGGAAGAAGGTATAAATTCAAACTCCTTATCTGTATTCATATAATTACCCTATGTATAAATAGTAAAAGTTAGGAGGCTGAAAGTGGGATAGAGGGAGAAAGAAAAAAGAAGAAAAATAACAAGGAAAGAAAGAGAGGGAGAAAGAAAATAAGAGCAAATAAAGAGGTGGTGAGGTGGGGCCTATGCAATTCCTCTAAATTATACAATTCTAGTGATTCAGTTCTTAAAGTCCAATTTCATGGAGAGTTCTTGGTTTCACATATGTTGAGGTTGTGAGGACCAGAGGGGGAAGGGTAGAGGAGAATGGATGAGAAGAGCAAGAAAAGAAAAGTAAGAAAGAAAAAAAGGCTCTCAGAACTCTGTTTTCTTTTCTTGCATAGGTGGAGTTTTCTATTCCTAGCTTGAGTCTCTACTCTCAGGGTGGTGGAGGTGGCCAGGGTGAGAGGGCTTGAGCTTCTACCTGGAGCCTCCCTACTCTTAGTCTCTGAATTGGAAACCAGGTGCCTGTACAGTTGCTGTTTCTCATGGATAGCTACACCCCCAAAAGCTTGTGTGAAAAATCTTGAGTTATCACAGCTGGAGGTAGGAGAGTTGGAAACCGGTTACCTGATAAGCTACAGAACCCAGCTGTTAGCCACGCCCTCTGATAGATGGCGTGGAAGGTTTTGCAAGATGGATTCCATCTATTACCCATGTATGGTGTTTGGTGAGGTGGGTGGTTCTGGAGTGACCTTGTGCTGTGTCCAGAGCTCGGTCTGGTGACCTGCAAGCAAAGCCTCTGTGTTCTGTGCTGCCTTGCATTTGTGCAGAGAGCACCTGTGTGCCTGAGACTGCTGTCAGCGCCCAGAGAAACTGCACAGCCCAGCCTTCCATCTGCGCCGAGAGCACCCATGTGGCCCTAGATTTCTTCAAATTTATATGATACTGGGAAGGATTCATCTTTTACTTAGCCTTACTATGCTCCACAGGTTTGGGCCTTGTCGGTTCAATGGTTCGCTGTCAGGAACAGTTTGTATTTTTGGTTTCCCTTCATTATGGCTTATTGATGTGAATGAAAATTGAGCTGGAAATCAAACAGGGTTCGCCAGAGGTGCTTGAAACTTCACACAATTAGTTCTCAGTGGGCACTCTCTAGTTTCTTTCTTTTGAAGGTAGGCCAAAGATGAAGCATGCAAAATAAATCGCATCTGAGAGCCCTTAAGGAGAAAACAGAGAAACATGAATGTACTGAAATAAGTCTCCCAAAAATTTGATCAGATTTCTTTGATACTGCACAGTATTCATCTTTTAGCTTGCTCCACTAGGCTCCCCAAGGTTGGCACTTCTAGGATCAATGGTTCTCTAAACAGGTAAGGGCTAGTGTTATGGTTAGGGTTAGGACTAGCTTTAGAGCTAGTGTTAGGGTTAGAGTTTGTTTTGTTCAAATTTCTTTGATACTGGGAAGATTTATCTTTTACCTAGCCTTACTATGTGCCCCAGTTTGGGGCCTTCTTGGTTCAATGGTTTGCTGTTGGAAATAGTTTGTTTTTAATGTCTCACTTCATTTTGATTTATATAGGTAAATGAGAATGGAGTTGGAAATCAGAGGGTTGGTGCTAGCTGGTTGAAACTTCACATACTCAATCAGTTGTCTGTGGGCACTCTCTGGTTTCTTCCTTGTAAAAGTAGTGATAAGCTGAAGCATGCAAAACAAATCCAAGAGCACTTTAGGAGAAAACAGGGCAATATGCATGTACTGAAATACCTCCCCCAATTATTTGGTCAGATTTCTTTGATACTGTGCAGGATTCATATGTAAGCTTGCCCCACTAGTCTCCCCAAGTTTAAAACTTTTATGATCCAAGGTTCTATTTACAGGTTAGGCTTAGGGTTATGGTTAGAGTTAGGGTTAGAACTAGTGTTAGGGTTAGTGTTAGATTTTTTCAACTTTATGAATACTGAGCAGGATTTATCTTTTTTCTCTTCTTAGTATGCTCCCCATATTTGGGCCTCCTAGTAAAAAGGTTTGCTCTCAGGAGTAGTTTTAATTATTATCTTTCACCTGATTTTTCCCAATAGGGGTGAATGGAAATGGAGCTGGACTCAAATAGGGTTTGTACTACCTGCTTGAAACTTCATACACTCAACCAGTTTTCAGGGCACATTCTCTCCTTTTTTTTTCTTGGGGGAGTAGCCCAAACCTGAATTAAAAGAAACAGCTTTATCTGTGAGCACTTCAGTAGCAAGCTTTAATTTTATTTTTGCATGGATTATTTGATATTGTACAGGATTCATCCTTTTCCTAGTCTTAGTAGGATCCCCAAGTTTGAGTTTTCAAGGTTTGCCAGTTTACTGTGTCAGGAACAGTTTGAATTTTTAGGTTTCACTTTATTATGGCCTATAGAAATGAATGAAAATGGAGCTGGAAATCAAACAGAGGTAGTACTAGCTGCTTGAAACTTCACACGCTCAATCAGGTCTCTGTGGGCACTCTCTGGTTGTTCCTTGTGCAAGTACCTTAAACTGCAGCATGAAAAAATAATTTATCCAAGAGCACATTAGGAGAAAACAGGGAAATATGCACATACTGAAATACCTCCCCCAATTATTTGGTCAGATTTCTTTGATACTGCACAGGATTCATCTCTTAGCTTGCCTCACTGGGCTCCTTTATTTGGGGACTACTATGACCAATGGTTTTCTAAACAGGTTAGGTTAGATTTTGTATTAGTTTAGGGCTAGAATTACAGCTAATATTTTATTAGATTTAGTTTTGTTCAAATTTCTTTGATACTGGGCGGGATTCAACTTTTACCTAGCCTAACTATATTCTTTAGGTTTGGACCTATTAGGTCAATGGTTTGCTCTCCTGAACAGTTTGTATTTCAAGTTTTCATTTCATTTTAAACTATGCGTGTAAATGGAAACGGAGCTGGAAATCCAACAGGGTTGTTGCTCGCTACTTCCAACCTCACACACTCAATCAGTTTTCTATGTGCATTCTCTGGTTTATTCCTTGTAAAAGTAGCCTAAGGTGAAGCGTGCAAAGCAACTTTATGTGAGAGCACTTAAGGAGAAAACAGGGAAATATGCATGTACTGAACTACCTCCCCAAATATTTGGTCAGACTTCTTTGATATTGTGAAAGACTCATCTGTTCGCTTAGCCAATGTGGCTCCCCAAGTGTGGGACTCTAGGATCAAAGGGACTCTAAACAGGTTAAAGTTAGTGTTAGGGTTAGTGTTAGGACTAGGATTAGATCTAGTGTTAAGATAAGAGTTACTTTTTTTTTTCAAATTTCTATGATACTGTGCAGGATTCATCTTTTTCCTATTTTGACTATACTCCAAATGTTTGGGCCTCCTACATAACGGGTTTGCTTTCAGGAACAGTTTCAATTTTCATGTTTCTCTTCTTTTTTCCATGTAGGGGTGAATGGAAGTGAAGCTGGAAATCAAACAGAGTAAAGGCTACCTGCTTGAATATTCACACACTCCATCAATTTTCAGTGAGCATAATCTGGTGTTTGCCATGGAAGTAGCCCTAAGATGAAGTAGAAAATAACAGCTTTATCTCTGGGTGCATTAGGAGCAAGAAGAATACCCATGTAATGAAAGAGCTTCTAATTTTTTTGTTGTTGGATTAATTTGATACTGTACAGGATTTATCCTTGACCTAGCCTTAGTAGGCTCCCCAAGTTTGGGCCTTCAAGGTTCAATGGTTCAGTGTCAGGAACAGTTTGAATTTTTAGGTTTCACTTCATTAGGGCCTATGGGTTTGAATGCAATGGAGCTGGAAATCAAACAGTGTTGGTGCTAGCTGCATGAAACTTCATACACTCAATCAGCTCTCTGTGGGCACTCTTTGGTTTTTCTTTGTGAAAGTATCTGAAGCTGAAGCATGAAAAACTATTTATTCATGGGCACTTTAAGAAAAAAAATAGGGAAATATGAATGTACTAAAATACCTCCCCCAATTTTTCTTCAAATTTCTTTGATACTGCACAAGATTCATCTGTTAAGTTGTGCCTCTATGATCCCCAAGTTTGGGACTTCTATGATCATAGGTACTCTAAACAGGTTAGAATTAGGTTAGGGTTGGGTTATATATAGTGTTTGAGTTAGAGTGAGTTTTGTTCAAATTCATTTGATATTCGGCATAATTTGTCTTTTACCTACCCTTACTATTTTCCCCAGGTTTGGGCCTTATCCCTTCAATGGTTTGCTGTCAGGAACAGTTTGTATTTTAACATATATGAGTAAATGGAAAATGGAACTTGAAATCAAACAGGGTTGGTGCTCACTGCTTAAAACTGTGCACACTCAATCAGTTCTATGTGGGCACTCTGGTTTCTTCCTTGTGAAATTTTCCCAAAGCTGAAGCATGCAAAAAACATCTTTATCCGACACTACTGTTGGAGACAACAGGGAAATATAAATGTACTGAACTACCTCCCCAAATTATTTGGTCAGATTTCTTTGATACTCCCTAAACCTGAGAGAAAAAGTAGTCCTAATCTGAGTTCTAACCCTAGATGTAAACATAAACCTAAACCTAGCCCTAGCCGTAGCCCTAACCCTATCCCTAATCCTAGCCCTAACCCTAGCTCTAACTCTATCTCTTACCCTAAGCCAAACCCTATCCATAATGCTAACCTTCGTCCTAATCCTAATCCATAGCCTAATCCAAACCCTAACCCTATTACTAGTCCTAACCCTAGCACTCATTCTAGCTCTAACCCTAACTCAAATCATTACCCTAACACAAACCCTCAGTCTAAATTTGACCCTAACCCTAAACCAGACCCTGAAACTACCTCTATCAGTAAACTTATACCTAAACCTAAGCCTAACACTAGCCCTAGACCTAAACCTAATCCTCAATATAGTCATAATTATAGACCTAGACCTAAAAAAACATGAGCCCTAGCCCTAACATAATTCTTAACATAAAGCGAACACTAACCTTATCCCTAGACCTAAACCTATTCCTAATTCTGGCTTTCGTTCTAAACTCTAAGTCCTAACCCTAGATGTAAATCTAAACCTAAACCTAGCCCTAGCCCTAGCCCTAACCCTATCCCTAATCCTAGCCCTAACCCTAGCTCTAACTCTATCCTGAACACTGACCCTAACACTAACACTAAACCTAGTTCAAAACCTGAACCTAACCCAAAACCTAAAACTAACACTAGACATAGCCATAGCCCTAACACTAAAACTAGCTTTAATCAGAACCCTAGATCTTACATTACACATAGCCTTAACCCTGTGCCTTAACCTAAGACAAAACCTAGAACTATTCTGAGGCCTAATCCTACCCTAAAAATAACCATAATCCTAAATGTAGCCCTAACCCTAACTCCAGCCTTAGACATAAACCTAGCTCAAAGCCTAACCCTTAGCCTAAAATTAACCCTATCCCTATTCATAAACATAAACCTAACCCTAGTCCTAACCCTGAACTTTACCCTAGTACTAACCCTAGCTCTAAACCTAACATTTCCCTAACCCTAAACCTGACCCTAATAATCACCCTAGCCCTAAACCTAACCCTATCCATAACCCTAATCTTAAACCTAACCCTCAACTTAACCCTAAACCTAACCCTTGTCATAAAATTAACCCTAAACCTTACCATAAATAAAAACTAAACCTATCCCTGAGGTTAAATTTAACCAAAAACTAAACTTAACCCTAAACCTAATCTTACATCTAATCCAATACATTACTCTAAATCTAACCTGAACCCTAATGAAAATCCTAGCCCTAACCCCAACCCTAACCCTAATCATAACCATAACCCTAGCCTAGACCTAACACTACACTTAACACTCCCCGTAGCCCTAACCGTAGCTTAAACCCTAACACTTACACTAACCCTAACCCTAGCCCTAGCCCTAATAATAACCCTAATTCTAGCCCTAACCCTAATGTTAAACCTAGCCCTAATCCTAGCCCTAATATAGCCCTATTCCTTACCCTAACTCTAACCCTAGAATTAAGACTAACTATAATTGTCACACAAGACCTATCCCTATTCTATCCCTATACCTTACCAAAACCCTAACCCAAGCCCTAACCCTAGTCATAACCCTTGCCCTAGCACTAATTCTAGATCAAAACCTGTCTCTAAAACTAACCCTATTCCTTTCTGTAAACCTAACCCAATTCCTGGCCGTAGTCATACTCCTTAGCCCTAGCACTAACCTATCTCTAAAACTAACCCTAACCTGAGGCCTCAGCCTAACCCTGACATTAGCTCTAACCCTAATGCTATTCCTAAAATTAGGCCTAACCCTAGCCCTAGCCCTAAAACAAAACTGAGCCATACCCCTAACACTAACTCTTACCCTAGGCCAAGCCCTAAACCTAGCCCTAATTTGAAACCTAACCCTAAAACCCTAAACCTAACCATGACCCTGACTCATATCCAAACACTAAACCTAGCTCTAAATATCACACTGACATTAAACCTAACCCTAACAGTAGGCCTAGCTCTAAACTTAACCCTAAAACTAACCTTATTTGTAACCTCATTTCTTACAATAGCCATAACCATAACTCTATCCCTAAACCTAATACAAAATTAGCCCTAATCCAAGCCCTAACACAAGCTTTAACCATAAACCTAACTCTAACCCTTGTCCTAACCTTAGCTCTAACCCTATAGCTTACCCTAAGCCAAACCTTAACCCTAATGCTAACTGTATTCTTAGCACTAATCCTTAGTGTAACCAAAACCTAACACTATAACTAGTCCTAACCCTAGCCTTCATTCTAGATCTAACCATAAGCCGAACCCTGACCATTATTCTGACCCTAACACTAATCTTAGCTCTAAATCTAAACCTAACCCTAAACTGAACCCTAACACTAGCCCTACTGGTAATCTTACACCTAAACCTAACCCTAACATTAGCCCTAGACCTAAACCTAATCCTAAATCTAGCCATAACTATAGCTCTAGACCTAAAGACAACCTAGACCTAGCCTTAACAATAACCCTAACCTAACCCAAACTCTAACCTTACCTCTAGACCTCACCCTAGCCCTAATTCTGCCTTTAACCCCAACCATTATTCTACCTGAACACTGTCCCTGACACTAACAATAACCCTAGCTCTAAACTTCACCCTAACCCTAAAACTAACCCTGAAACTACATCTAGCCCTAACATTAACCATAAAACTAGTCTTAATCATTACACTAGTTCTTACATTAGCCATAGCTCTAACTTATCACAAAATCTAGCCCTAATCCAAGCCCTACCTTAGCATTAAACCTAAAGCTAAACTTAACAATAACCCTAGCCCTAACTATAACCCTAAGCCTAACCCTAGACCTAATCCTAACCATAACCCTAGCCCTAACCCTAGCTTTAAGCCTATTCATTACCCTAAGATAACTATAATCCTTATGTTAACCCTAGGCGGAACCTAATCCTAGCACTAGCCTTAATCCTATCTATTAACCTAAACCAAACCTGAACCCTAAATCTAACTGTGTCATTACCCAATCTCTAATATAAGACTAATTTGACCCCCAAACCTAAACCTTAACCTAACCCCAACCCTAAACTTGACCCTGACTCTAATAATACCCATAGCTCTAAACCTGACCCTAATAAGAAACATAAACTTTACAATACACCTAGCCATAAAACTAACCCTAAAACTATCCCTAACCGTACCCTAGACCTGACATTAGCCATAGCTCTATTCTAGCCCTAACCCTAATGCAAAACTTAGCCCACATCCTAGCAAGGAACCTCATCTTAATCATAAACCTCACCCTACGGTAACCCTAACCTTAACCCTAATATTCACCCTAGTCCTAAAACTAGCTATATTGCCATCCCTTACCCTAAACCTAACCTAACCCTAAACCTAACACTAAACCTAGCCCTAACCCTAGGCCTAACCCTAACATTAACCCTAGCCCTAATCCAAGCCCTAATTTAGCCCTATCCCTAACCCTAACCCTAGCACTAAGACTAACTCTAACTCTCACACTAACCCTATACCTAGTTGTAAACCTATCCCTTACCATCACCATATACCTAGCGCTAAACGTAGCCCTACCCTAGACCTATACGTAGCCCTATCACAAAACCTAGATCTAAACCTAACTCTAAATTTAACCCTAAACCTATGTCTAAACCTAACCATAACTCTACTCTTATCCCTAATCCTTAACCTAAGCCTAAATCTCACACTTACACTAGTCCTAACCCTAAGACTAATCATAAAACTAGCCCTAACCCTACCCCTAGCCCTAAAACAAAACCAAGTCATAGCCCTAACCTTAACCCTCAACCTAAAACAAATCCTAACCCTACACCTAGCCCTAACCCTATCCCTAATTATAGTCTAACCCTAACCCGAAAACTAACCCTGACCCTGACTCTGACCCTAACACTAACCCTGGCTCTAAACATCATCATCACCATAAACATAACCTTAACACTAGACCTAGACCTAACTCTAAACCTATAACTAGCTGTAATCATAAACCTACTTCATACATTAGCGGTAGCCTTAACCCTAGCCCTAACCTAACCCAAAACCTAGCCTTAATCTTAGTCCTAAATCTAACTTTAACCCTAAACTTAAATCTAACACTAACCCAAACACTAGCCCTAATCTTATACATAACCATAGCCCTAACCTTAGGGATAACCCTATCCATTACCCTAATGATAACCCTAACCCTTCTGATAACCCTAGGCCTAACCCTAACCCTATACATTACACTAAACCAAACCTAAACCCTAAACCTAACACTGTCATTACCCTAACCCTAAATCTAACACTAATTCGAGCCCTGCACCTAAACACTAACTTAACCCAAACCCTAATCCTGACCCTGATTCTAAAAATAACCCTAGATCTAAACCTGACCCTAACCAAAAACCTAACCCTTACACTGGACCAAGCCATAAACCTAACACTAAATCTATCCCTAACTGTAACCTAAGACCTGACATTAGCCATAGCCCTAATACTATCCCTAACCCTAAAACAAATCCTAGTCCTCATCGTAGCCCTAAACATAGCCTTAAACATAACCCTAACTCTAACCCTAGTTTTAACCCTAATACTAACCCTCGCCCTTGCCCTAAGCCTAGCTATAACCACATCCCTTACTCTAAATTAAACCCTAACTCTAACCCTAACCCTAGTGGCAACCCTTGCCTTATTCTTAGCCCTAGCACTAACCCTAGATCAAAATCTACCTCTAAATCTAACCCTAAATCGATGCCTAAGTCTAATCCTAAAACTAGCCCTAACCCTATCCCTAACATAACCCTAGCCATAATTTAGCCCTATCCGTGAACCTAACCCTAACCTTAGCCCTAAGACTAACTCTCTCATACTAGCCCTATCACTGATTCTAACCCTATCCCTTACCATAAACCTAACCCTAGCCCTAACCCTAGTGCTAACCCTTCCCAATACTTATCCCTAGCACTAACCTTAGGCAAAACATAACTCTAAAACTAGCCTTAACCCGAAGCCTAAGCCTAAACCTAACACTAGCCCAAACCATAACACTAATCCTAAAATGAGCTTTAACGCTAGCCCTAGCCCTAAAACAAAATTGAGCCATAATTCTAACCCTAAACATTAACCTAAACCAAACCCTAACCTTACACCTAGACCTAAACCTAGACTTATTTGAGTTGGAAGCCGAACCCTAAAACTAACCCTGAACCTGACACTGACCCTAACACTTCTAGCTCTAAACATCACCGTATCAGTAAACCTAATCCTAACACTAAACCTAGCACTCAAACCCTAAAACTAGCCCTAAACTTAAACCTAGTACTTACATTAGCTGCAACCCTAACCTTAGCCCTAACATAACCCAAAACCTAGCCCTAATCAGAGCCCTAACCCTAGCTTTAAACCTAACCTAACCCTAACACTAGCCCTAATTGTAACCATAACTTTAGTTTTAAACTGATCTCTAACTCTATCCATTAACATAACCATAACCCAAACCTTAATGATAACCCTAAGCATAAACCTAACCCTATCCCGAATCCTAACTCTTCCATTACCCTAAACCTAACCTGAATCCTAAACCTAACCCTATCATTACCCTAACGCTAATCCTAAAACTAACTCAAGTCCAAAATTGAAACCTTAACCTATCTCAAACCCTAATTCAGACCTTGACCCTAATAATACCCCTAGCTCTAAACTTGACCATAACCCAACACCTAACACTAACCTAGACTTAGCCATAAACCTAAACCTAAAACTATCTTTAACCATAATTCTGGACCTGAAATTAGCCCTAGCCCTAATCCTAGACCTAACTCTATAAACACACCTAGCCCTCATTCTTGTACTAAACCTAGCCTTAATTATAACCCTATCTCTAGCCCTACACCTAACCCTAATTCTAACCATCACCCTACCTCTAAACCTAGCTATAATGTCATCCCTTACCCTAAATTTAAACCTAACCCTAACCCTAACCCTAGGCTTAAGCTAAACACAAAAATCTAGCCCTAATCCTAGCCCTAATTTAGCTCTATCTCTAACCCTATCCTAACCCTAGCCCTAATACTAACTCTAACTCTTGCCCTAGCCCTAGCCCTAGTTCTATCCCTAACTGCTACCATAAACCTAACACTAGCCCTAACACTTACCCGAAAGTTAGTCCCAGCCCTAACCCTAACTCTAAATCTAACCTTAAACCTAAGCCTAAGCCGAACACTAACACTAGCCCTAACGCTAATTATAATAGTAAAACTAGCCCTAACCCAATCCTAGCAGTAAACCAAAACCGAGCAATAGCCCTAACCCTAAACCTTAACTTAAACCAAAAACTAACACTACACTTAGACCTAAACCTAGCCCTAATTTGAGTCCTAAGCCTCACCTTAAAACTAACCCTGACACTGACTCATATCCTAACACTCACCCTAGATCTAAACACTGCTCTAAACTCAAACCAAACACTAATATTAACAATGGCCCTAATTCGAGTCTTAACACTAACCCTAAAACTAACCCTGACCCTGACTCCTATACTAACAAGAACCGTAGCTATAAATATCACCTTAACCTTAAACCTAACACTAGAATTCAAACTACCCCTAACCCTAACCCTAAAACTAACCCTAATGGTAACCCTAGTTCTTACATTAGCTGTTGCCCTATCCTAGCCCTAAACATAACACAAAATGAGCCCTAAACCTAGCTTTAGCTCTAACTCTAACTCTCACCATAGTCCTAACCCTAGATCTAAATCAATCCCGTATCCTAAGTGAAATCCTAAACCGAAGAGTAACCCTAGACCTATCTGTAGTCTTTAGAGTAACCAAAACCCTAACCCTATTAATAGTCCTAACCCTAGCCTTTGTTTCAGCTCTAACACTATCCCAAACCGTAACCCTAACCCTGTTCCTTATTCTGACCATAACTCTAAACCTAGGTGTAACCCTAACACCAACGCTAACCCAAAATTTACCATAATCCTATCACTAGACCTAATTCTAAACCTAACTTTCAGCCTATCCCTAACCATAGCTCAGAACCTAACCCTTATGCTAAACATAACCCTAAACCTAATCCTAGTTCTAACCCTCACCTTAACCCTAACACAAGACCTAATTTTAACCATAACCCTAGCCCTAACCTTAACTCTAACTGTATCCATTACCCTAAACATAACCCTTACCATAATGCTAACCCTAGGCTTAACCCTAAACCTATCGCTTTCCCCAAACCTATTAGCCTAACCTACCCTGAACCTAAACCTAATCCAATTATTACACTAACCCTAAACCGAATGCTATTTCGAGCCCTAACCCTAACCTCAAATGTAAACCAAACCCTAATACTAACCGTGACGCTAATAATTCCCCTAGCTATAAACCTGACTCTTACCCTACCTAACCCTTACACTAGACCTAGCCATAAAACTAACACTAAAACTATTCCTAACCTTAACCCTAGACGTGATATTGACCCTAGCCATAATTCTAGCCCTAACCCTAATGCAAACCCTAGCTCTTATCCTAGCCCTAAAATTAGCCTTAATTTTATCCCTAACCCAAACACTAGGCCTAAACCTAACACTAACCCTAGCCCTAATCTTAGCCCTAATTTAGCCCTATCCCTAACCCTAACCCTAATCCTAGCCCAAAGACTAACTCTGACTCTAACTCTCACCCTAAATCTAGTTCCAACCCTATCCCTTACTAGAACCCTAATCCTAACCCTAACCCTTGGTGTAACCCTAGCCCTATTCATGGCCCAGGCCATAACCCTAGATCTTACCCTAACTCTAAATATAACCCTAAACCTAAGCCTAAACCTAAACCTAACACTAGCCCTAATGCTAATGCTAATCCTAAAATTAGCCCTAACACTATCCCTAGCCCTAAAACAAAACCGAGCCATAGCCGTAACCCAAACCCTTATCCTAAACCAAACCCTAACCCTACACCTAGCCCTAACCATACCTTAATTCCAGTCCTAACCCTAATCCGAAAACTAACCCAGACCCTGACTCTTACCCTAACACTAACCCTGGCTCTAAACATCATCATCACCATAAACCTCAACCTAACACTAGACCTAGCCCTAACCCTAACCCTATAACTAGCACTAATCATAACCCTACTTCATACATTAGCCATAGCCTTAACCCTAGCCCTAAACCTAACCCAAAACCTAGCTTTAAACAGAGTAGTAAACCTAGCTTTAACCCTAAACTTAAACTTAAGCCTAACCCAAAACTAGCCCTAATCCTATACATAACCCTAGCCCTAAACTTAGGTCTAAACCTATCCGTTACCCTAACAATAACTCTAACTCTTAAGCTAACCCTAGGCCTAACCCTAACCCTATCCATTACACTAAACCAAACCTAAACCCTAAAAGTAACCCTGTCATTACCCTAAATCGAGACCCTAACATAACCCAAACCCTAAACCTGACCGTGAACCTAAATATAACCCTAGATATAAACCTGAATCTTACCCTAAACCTAATCCTTACACTGGACGAAGCCATAAACCTAACACTAAATCTAGCCCTAACTATAACCCTAGACCTGATATTAGCCCTAGCCATAATACTATCTCTAACCCTAACACAAACCCTAAACCTATTCCTAGCCATAAACCTAGCCTTAATCATAACCCTAACTGTAACTCTATCCCTAACCCTAATACTAACCCTTGCCATAGCCCTAAACCTAGCCAAAACCACATCCCTTACCCTAATCGTAAGCCTAACTCTAACCCTCACCCTTTTCATCACAATTGCCCTATCCTTAGCCCTAGCTTTAACACTAGATCAAAACCTAACTTTAAATCTAACCCTAACTCAATGCCTAAGCCTAAAACTAGCCCAAACCCTGATGCTAATTCTAAAACTAACTCTAACCCTATCCCTAAGCCTAACCCTAGCCATAATTTAGCCCTATCCCTAACCCTAACCATAACCCTAGCCCTAAGAATAACTCTAACTCTCACACTGGCCCTATCACTCATTCTAATCCTATCCCTTCCCATAAACCTAACCCTATCCCAAATTCTAGTCCTAACCCTTGCCCTATCCTTAGCCCTAGCACTAACCTTAGATAAAAACCTAACTCTAAATTTAACCCTAAACCGAAGCCTAAGCCTAAATCTAAGAAGAGCCCTAACCCTAACACTAATCCTAAAAATTTCACTAATCCTAATCCTAGCCTTAAAACAAAACCGAGCCAAAGCTCTAACCATAACCCTTAACCTAAACCAAGCCCTAAACCTACAACTAACACTAACCCCAGCCCTAATTCGAGTTTTAAGCCAAACCCTAAAACTAACCCTGACCCTTACTCTGACCATAACACTAACCCGAGGTCTAAATATCACCCTAAACCTAAACCTAAACCTAACTGTAAACCTAGCCCTAAAACAATAAAATTAGCTGTAATCATAACCCTAGTACTTACATTAGCCATAAACCTAACCCTAGCACTAACTTAACCCAAAACCTAGCCCTAATCATAACCATAACCCTAGCCTTAAACTGATTTCTAACTCTATCCATTACCATAACCATAACCCTAAACCTAATGCTAATTCAAGCCCTAACTTTAAAACTTAACCTATCCCAAACCCTAACCCAGAACTTGACCCTAATAATACCCCTAGCTCTAAACCTGACACTAACCCTAAACTTAACCCTTACATTAGACATACCCATAATCCTAATCCTAAAACTGTCTTTAACCATAATTCTGGATCTGAAATTAGCCCTAGCACTAATCCTAGCCCTAACCCTAAAAGAAATTCCTAGCCCTCATCCTAGCCCTAAACCTAGGCTTAATCATAACCCTTACCCTAAACACAGCCCTAACCTTAATTATAACCCTCACCCTACCTTAAACCTAGCTATAAAATCATCCTTTACCACAAAATTTGCCCGAACGCTAAACCTAAACTCTAAACGCTAACTCTAAACTCTAACCCTAACCCTAACCCTAACTCTAGGCTTAAACTAAACACTAAACCTAGCCCTAATTCTAGACCTAATTTAGCCATATCTCTAAACCTAACCCTAACCCTAGCCCTAAGACTAACTTTCACCCTAGCCCTATCCCTAGTTCTAAACCTATCCCTTACCATAACCCTAAACCTAGCCATAACCCTTGCCTATCCTTAGTTCTAGCCCTCACCATAGGTGTAACCCTAATTCCAAGTTTAACCATAACACTAAGCCTAAGCCTAACACTAACACTAGCTCTAATCCTAACCTTAGGTCTAAAATAAAACTGAGAATTAGCCCTAACTCTAAACCTTAACTTAAACCAAACTCTAACACTAATACTAGACCTAAACCTAGCCCTAGTTCGAGTCCTAAACAAAACCTTAAAACCAACCCTAATCCTGACTCATATCCTAACATTCAACCTAGCTCTAAACACTGCCCTCACCTTAAACTGAACCCTAACAGTAACAGTAGCCCTAATTCGAGTTCTAACTCTAACCCTAAAATTAAGCCTGACCCTGACTTCTATTCCAACATGAATCCTAGCTAAAAATATCAACCTAACCTTAAACCTAACCCTAACACTAAACCTATCCCATACCCTAACACAAAAACTAACACTAATGGTAACCCTAGTTCTTACATTAGCCAATGCCCTAACCCTAGCCCTAAACGTAACACAAAACCTAGGCATAATCCGAGTCCTAAACCTAGCTTTAACCCTAACTATAACCATAACCTAGCTCAAAACCAATCCCTTACTTAAGCAAAACCTTAAACCTAAGGGTAACCCTAGACTTATCCCTAATCCTCAGGCTAACCAAAACACTAACCTTATTAATAGCCCTTACTCTTGCCCTCATTCTAGACCTAATCCTATCCAAAACCCTAACATTAACCTTGACCCTTCCACTGACCATACCATTAATCTTAGGTCTAATCATAACCATAACCCTAAACCCAAACCTACTGTAATCCTATCCCTAGACCTAATCCTGAACCTAAACCTGAGCCTAGCCCTAACCATAGCTCAGAACCTAACCCTTACAGTAAACATAAACTTAACATAACCCTAGTTCTAACCCTCACCCAAACTCTAAATCAAGACCTAATTCTAACCATAACCCTTGCCCTAAACTTAAGTCTAACTCTGTCATTAACCTAAACATAACACTTACCCTAATGTTAACTCTAGGCCTAACCCTAAATGTATCACTATCCCCAAACTTATCAATTACCCTAAACCTACCCTGAACCCTAGACCTAATACAATCATTACCCTAACCCTAACTCTAATGATAATTCGAGCCCTAACCCTAAACTCAAACCTAAACCTAACCCATACACTGACACTGACCCTAATCATTCCCCTAGCTCTAAACCTCAATTTACCCTATACCTAACCCTTACACTAGACTTAGCCATAAAACTAACCCCAAAACTATCTTTAAGCATAAAGCTAGACCTGATATTAGCCCTAGCCATGAACTAGCCCTAACCCTAACACAAACCCTAGACCTTATCCTAGCCCTAAACATAGCCTTAATTATAACCCGAACCATAACCATAGGTCTAAATCTAACACTACCCCTAGCCCTATTCTTAGATCTAATTTAGCCCTATCCCTAACCTTAACCCTAACCCTAGTCCAAAGAATAACTTTAACTATCATCTTAGTCCTAACCCTAGTTAAAACCCTATACTTTACTGGAACCCTAATACTAGCCCAAACCATAGGTCTAACACTAGCCCTATTCATATCCCTAGCAGCAACCCTAGAACTAACCCTAACTCTAAATCTAACAATAACCCCTAGCCTAAACCTAAAACTAACACTAGCCCTACCCTAAGGCTAATCCTAAAACTAGCATTAACCCTACCCCTAAAACAAAACCAAGCCATAGACCTAAGTCTAACCCTTAATACAAAGTAAGCCCTAACCCTACATTTAGCCATAACTCTATCCATAATTCCAGTTCTAATCCAAACACTAAAACTAACCCTGACCCTGACTCTTATCTTAACACTAACCCAGCTCTAAACATCACCCTAACCCTATACCTAAACCTAACAATAGACCTAGCCCTAACCCTAACCCTAAAATTAGCCCTAATTGCAACCCTGGTGCTTACATTAGCCGTTGCCCTAAACTTAGCCTTAACTTAACCCAAATCTAGCCTTATTCCAAGCACTATCCCTAGATTTGCCCCTAACCCTAACCCTATCACTAATCATAACTATAATCCTAGCTGTAACCCTAGATTTAAACCTAACCCTAACCCTAAGCCTAACCCTATCAATAATTATAACAATAACCCAGCTGTATCCCTATCTCTAATCCTATCCAACCCTAACCATAACACTAACCCTAATGCTAAACCTGGGCCTAAACCTAACCGTATCACTAATCCTAACCCTATCCATTACCCTAAACCTAACCTGAAACCTAAACCTAACACTATCTTTACCATAATCCTAACTCTAATGCTAATTTGAGCCCTAACATTAAACCTTAACCTATTCAAAACACTAATCACCACCCTTAACCTAAGAGTACCCGTAGCTCTAAACCTGAACCTAACCCTATACCTAACCCTTACACCAGAAGTAGCCATAAACCTAAACCTAAAACTATTTTTAACCATAACACTAGACCTGAAATTAGCCCTAGCCATAATCCTAGCACTAAACCTATGCTTAATCCTAGCCCGAACCATAACTCGAGCCCTAACCCTAATTCTATTCCTCATCCTAGCCCTACACCCACATATAACCTCATCCTATACCCGAAAACTAACCATAACTCTAAATCTAACCCTAACCCTCACCCTAAACCTAGGCCTAACCCAAAGCGTAGTGCTAATCCTAGCTTTTATTTAATCTTATCCTAACACTAAACCTAGCCATTGACTAACTCTAACTCTTGCCCTAGCCCTAGCCGTAGTTCTATCCTTAGCCTTAATCCTAAACCTAGATCTAAGCCTAAGTCTAAATCTAAACCTATCTATAAATTTAACTCTAAAATAAGCCTAAACCAAACCCTAACACTACCCCTAACCATAACGCTAATCCTAAAATGTGCCCTATCACTAGCCCTAGCCATAAACCAAAACCAAGCCATAGCCCTAATCTTAACCCATAACCTAAATCAAACCCTAACCCTACAACTAACCCTAAAACTAACTCTAAAACTAACCCTGACATTGACACTGACTGTAACACTAATCCTAGCTCTAAACATCACCCTAACCTAAAATTAACCTTAACACTATATCCAGCCTTACCCTAACCCTAAAACTAGCCTTAATCATAACCCTAGTTCATACATTAGTCATTGTCCTAATGGTAGCCCTAACACTAACACAAATTCTACATATAATCAGAGCCCTAACCTTAGCTTTAACCATCATACTAGGCCTAACCCTAACCTTAACAATAGCCCTAACCCTAACTCTAATCCTATTCCTTGCAATAAGCCCAAACCCTAAACCAAATGCTAACCCTAATCCTAATCCTTAGCCTAACTTAAACTGTAACCATAATACTAGTTTTAACCCTAGCCCTCATTCTACCTCTAAACCTATCCCTGACCCTCATCTGACCCTAACAGTAACCCTAGGCCTAACCTGACCCTAACCCTAAACCAAACCCTAACACCAGCCCTACTGGTAACCCTATACCTATATGTAAGCCTAACACTAGACCCTACCCCTAGACCTAAACCTAGTCCTAATTCTGGCTCTAACACTAACCCTAAACCTATCCCAAAAACTGACCCTAATTCTGACACTGAACCTAGCTTTAAATATGACACTAACTCAAAACCTAGACTAACACTGGACCTAGCCATAACCCTAACCCTAAAACAACCCCTAAACATAACCCTCACTCTTACATTAACTATAGTCCTAACCCTAGCCCTAAACATAACATAAAACCTAGCCATAAACCTAGGCCTAAACTTAGCTCTAAGCATAATATTTAGCCTAACCCTAGCCCTCAATCTAGCCCTAACCTAAGCCTCGCCTTAGACCTAACCCTAGCTCAAAGCCTAACCTTTACAATAAACATAACCCTAGCTCTATCCTAAACCCTATCCCTAATCCTATCCCTAATCCTAACATTAAACCTAGACTGAAATTTAGCTCTAACCATATCCATTACCCTAACCCTAACAATAACTAAAACCCCATCCCTAACACAAAACCTATCTCTAACCATAAATGTAAACCTAGACCTAAACCTAATCCTAACCCTCGCCCTAGCCCTAACTCTAGCTCAAACACTAACACTTACCCTAACTTACCTATAACCTTAGCCTAAACTTAACACTTACCCTAACCCTAAAACGTACAATAAGTCACACCCTAACCCTATCCTTAAACCTATCCCTAATCCTAGATTTATTCCAAACCATATTCTAGCCCTAACCCTACCTCTACACCTCTCCTTTACACTAAACATAAACCTAACCCTAATGGTAACCCTAACCCGATTGCTAAATCTAACTCATCCATTACCCTAAACCTTAACTGAAACCTAAACTAAACCTTATCAATTACCCTAATCCTAAACCTAACCCTAATGCTAATTTGAGCCTTAACCCTAACCCTTTAGCAAAACCAAATGCTAACTCTGACCCTGATCCTGACCATAATAATAACCCTAGCCCTAAAGCTGACCTTTAACCTAAACCTAACTCTTACACTATACCTAGCCATAACCTAACCCTAAAAATATTTTTAACATTAACTCTCGACCTGATACTAGCCCTAGACCTTGTCCTAGCCATAACCCTAACAGAAACCCTAGCCCTTAACCTAGCCCTTAACCTAGAATTAATCCTAAACTGAAATATAACCCTAGGCCTAATCCTAATTCTAAAACTCACTCTATACCTAAAGCTAGCTATAACCCCACCCATTTCCCTAATCTTTACCTTAACGCCAATGCTAACCCTAATTCTAGCCCAACCCCTTAGTCTAACCCTAACACTAACCCTAGCCTTAATACTAGCCCTAATTAAGCCCTAACCCCAACACTAATCCTAGCCCTAATCCTAATCCCTAATTTTGCTCTAACCCTAACCCTAACCCTAAGACTACTACTATGACTAACTCTAATTCTCACCCTAGCTGAATCCCTAGTTCTAAACATATTCATTACCATAACCATAACCCTCACCCTAACCTAGCCCTAGCCCTACCCTAAGCCTAGATCTAACCGTAACTCTAAATCTAACCCTAACCCGAAGCCTAAATCTCAACCTAACACTAGCCCTAACCCTGATGCTAATCCATAATCTAGCCATAACCATAGCCCTAGTCCTAAAACAAAACCAATGTATATCTCTAACCCTTAACCTAAACCAAACCCTAACTGTACAACTACTACTAACTTTAGCCATACTTCGAGTTCTAACCCTAACCTGAAAACTAACCCTGACTCTGACACTACCCTAACAATAACCCTTGCTCTAAACATCACCCTAACCATAAACGTAACCATAACACTAGCCCTAGCCCTATCCCTAACCCTAAAAGTAGCACTAATTGCAACACTAGTTCATACATTACCATAGCCCTAATCCTAGCCCTAACCAAACCCAAAACCAAGCCCTAATCCAAGCCTTAACCCTAGATTTAAACCTAACCCTAAACCAAAACCTAACCCAGAACATAGTCCTAAAATTTACCCTAACCCTAGCCAGAATTCTAACCATAACCCTAGCCCTATCAGTACTTCTAACTCTATCCATTACCCTAACCATAACCATAACTCTAATGGTAACCCTAGGCCTAACCCTAAACTTATCCCTAACCCTAACCTATTTCATTAACCTAAACCAAATCTGATCCCTAAACCTAACCCTATCATTACCCTAACTCTAACCCTAATGCTAATTAACCCCCAAACCTAAACCTTAACCCAATCCAAGCCCTAACTCTGCCACTTCCCATGTTAATATACCTAACTTGTACCCTAAACCTAACACAAACCCTAACCCTAGGCCTAGCCTAACCCTAACTCTAGGCCTAATCCTATCCAAAACCCTAGCCCTAACCCTAGATCTAATGCTGTTCATTACCCTAACAATAACCCTAACCCAAATGCTAACCCTAGGCCTAACCCTAACCCTATCACTAACCCTAAACCTACCAATTACCCTAATCTTATCCTGAATCCTAAACCTAAACTTATCCATAAACCTAACCTTAATTCTAACCCTAATGATAATTTGAGGACTAACCCTAATAATTAACCTAACACAAACCCGAAACCTGACCCTTACCCTAAAAATACACCTTACTCTTTACCTAGGCCTTACCCTAAACCTAACATTAGACCTAGCCATGAACCTAACCCTATAACTATCCCTGGCCGTAACCCTAAACCTGACATTATCCCTATCCCTAAAACTTGCCCTAACCCTAACACAAACCCTAGCCCTCATCCTAACCCAAAATCTAGCCTTAATTCTAACAGAAAACTAACCCTATACCTAAACCTAATTTTAATCATCGCCCTAAACATAAACCTAGCTATAACCCCATCCCTTCCCCTAAACCTAACCCTAATCCTAATCTTAAACATAGCCCTAACCATAGGCCTAACCCTAACACCAATCCTAGACATATTCCTAGCCCTAATTTATCCCTAAACTTAACACTAATCCTAGTCTTAAGACTAACTCTAACTATCGCCCTAGCTCTATTCCTAGTTCTAACTGTATCACTTACCATTAGCCAAACACTAGACCTAACCTTAGCCCCAACCCTAGCTATAGCCCTAACCCTAGAATTAACCTTAACACTAAATGTACCCCTAAGCCTAAACTCACCCTATCACTAGCAATAATACTAAGATTAATTATAAAACTACCCTTAACTTTATCCTTACCCCTAAAACATAACAAGTCATAGCACTAACCCTAACCCTCAACCTAAACCAAAACCTAACCCTACATCTAGCCCTAATCCTACCCCTAATTCGAGTCCTATCTCCAACACTAAAACTAACCCTGACCCTGACTTTGAACCTAATGTTAACCCTAGCTCAAAACATCACCCTGAACTTAAACCTAACCATAAAACTAGACTTAGCCCTAACCGTAACCCTAAAATTAGCCCTAATCATAACTCTAGTTCTAACATTAGCCATATCCCTAATACTAGCCCTAATGTTACCCAAAATTTAGTCCTAATGCAAGCCCCAACCCTAGCTTTAACCCTAACTCTAAACCTAAACCAAGTCCTAACCCTTACCCTAAACCTAACCCTAACTTTAATCCTTGCACTATCCCTAAACCTAACACTAACCCCAACACTAACACTAACCATAACCCTAGCCCTAACCCTAGCTCTAACCTTATCCATTACCCTAACCCTAACCCTAATCCTAACCCTAATGCTAACCCTTGGCCTAACCCTAACACATTCGCTAACCCTAAACACCCTAACCTATCCATTACCCTAAACATAACCCTAACCCTAAACTGAACCCAACACTAAACCTAGATGTAACACTAACCCTAAAACTGGCCCTAATTGTAACCCTAGTTCTTACATTAGCCATAGCCCTAAAGCTAACACAAAACCTAGCCTAGACCTAATCCAAGCTCTAACCTTAGCTTTAACCCTAATCCTAAATCTAACCCTAGCCATAACCCTAACTCTAACCCTAGCCCTAACACTAGTGCTAACCCTATCAATTACCCTAAGCCAAACTATAACCCTAAAGCTACTCTTGTCCTAAACTTAATTCTTAACTGAACCCAAAACCTAACTCTATTACTAGTCCTAACCCTAATCCTCAATCTAGCTCTATCACTATCCCAAACCCTAACACTAACCCTGACCCTTATTCTGACCCTAACACTAACCATAGGTCTAAACCTGACCCTAACCCTAAACCGACCCCTAACATTGGCACTACCTGTATCCCTATAACTAAACCTTACACTAACACTAGACCTAGACCTACACTTAATCTATTATCTAGTGATAACTCTAGGCCTAGCCCTAAACAAAAACTTAGTCCTAGCCCTAATAATAACAACCCTTAACCTAACCCAAACACTAACCCTACCCCTAGACCAAACCCTAGTCCTAATGCTGGCCCTAACAATAAACCTAACCCTAAACCGAACACTGACCCTTACCCTAACACAAACCCTGGCTCTAAACCTTATCCTAACAAAACAGATATCCCTAACACTAGACTTAGCCATATCACTAACACTGAAACTAGCCATCACCATAGGCCAAAACCTACATCTAACTCTATCCATTACCCTAACCCTAACCATAACCCTAATGCTAACCCTAGCCCTAACCCTCACACTGACTCTAACCCTAATCCTCGCCCTAGTCCAAACCCTAGCTCAATCCCTAAGCCTTAAACTTAACCTAGCCCTAACACTAACCCATGGCCTAAATCTAACCTAAGCCCTAGCCCTAATACTAACCTTAACCCTATCCTTAACCCTAGCTCTAAGCCTACATATTACCCTAACTGTAACCCTAAACTTAATGATAACCCTAGCTCTAACCCTAGCTCTAACCCTACCCATTACCCTAACCCTAACCCTAACTCTGATGATAACCCTAGACCTTACCCTATATCTAACCTAACCCTAACCCTAGACATAACCATAAACCTAACCCTTGCCATAGAGCTAACCCTTGCTCAAACCCTAACCATTACCCTAAACCTAACACTAAACCAATCCCTAACCATAACCTTAAGCCTAAACCTAATCTTAACCCTAACCCTAACACGACATCAAACCCTATCCAATACCCTAAACCTAATGATAACTCTTGCCCTAATCTTAACACTAACCTTGAACCTAACCATAAATATAACCTAGACCTAACCCTAAACCTAACCCTTGCCCTAGTGCTAACCATAGTTCAAACTCTAAACCATACCTTAAACCTAAACCTAACCCTAACCCTAGGCCTAAACCTAACTATAGCCCTAATAATAACCATAACACTAGCCCTAACTTTATCCCTTACCCTGAGCACAACCATAACCCTAAGGCTAACCCTAGGCCTAACCATAACCATTTTGCTAACTCTAACCCTATCAATTACCCTACACATAACATGAACCCTAAACCAAAACCTATCATTATCCTAACCAAATCTTAATGCTAATTCAAGTCTAAACCTAAACCCTAACGTAAACCAAACCTGAAACCTAATTCTAACCCTAATAATAAACCTCGCTCTAAACCTGACCCTTACCCTAACCCGAAACCTTACACTAGACCTAGCCATAAATCTAACCCTCAATCTATGCCTAATGTAAGCCTAGACCTGACACTAGCCCTACCCCTAATTCTTGCCATAACCCTAAAACAAACCCTAGCCCTCAACATAGCCCTAAACCTAGCCTTATTACTAAATCAATCCATAACCCCAGTCCTAACTGAAATTCTAACCTTTGACCTAGCCCTAACTCTAGCTTAAACCCCATCCCTTCCCCTAATTTTAACCCTATCCCTAAACCTAAACCTAAGCCTAAACTAGGCCTAACCCTAATACAAACACTAGACCTTATCCTAGCCCTAATTTAGCCCTAAACCTAACCTAACCCTAGCCCTGACTAACTCTAACTCTCGTCCTAGCCCTATTTCTAGTTCTAACCCCATCCCTTACCATAATCCTATCACTTGCCTTTACATTAGCCCTAACCCTAGCTCTAGCCCTAATCCTATATCAAACCCTAACTCTAAATATAACACTAACCCCAAGCTAAACCTCTCACTAACACTAGCTATAACACTAATGCTAGTCCTAAAACTAGCCCTAACCTAGCCCTAGCCCTACAAAACAACCTAGCCATAGCCCTAACCCTAACCTTTAACATAAACCAAACCCTAAGCCTACACCTATCCCTAAACCTAGCTCTAATTCGAGTCCTATCCCTAACCCTAAAACAAACCCTGACCCCGACTCTGCCCCTAACACTAACCCTAGCTCTAAACATCACTCAAAACCTAAACCTAAACCTAACCCTAGACCTAGCCCTAACCCTAACCCTAAAACTAGTTCTAATCATAACCCTAGTTCTTATATTGGCTGTAGCCCTAAACCTTACCCTAACCTAAGCCCAAACCTATCCATAATCGGAGCCGTAACACTACCTTTAACCCTAACCATAACCCTAATTCTAGCCCTAAACCTTACCCTAAACCTAACCCTAACCCTAACACTAACCCCTGACGTATCCCAAAACCTAACCCTAAACCTAGCCTTAATCCAAACCATAAACCTAGCCCTAAACCAAGCTGTAACCCTATCCATTACCCTAATCCTAATCCTAACCCTAGTGCTAACCCTAGGATAACCCTAAACCTATTCCTAACTCTAAACTTATACATTACCCTAAACCTAACCTGAACCCTAAACCTAATCATATCCATTAACCTAATCCTAACCTTAATGATCTTAACCCTGAAACTATCTCTAACCATAACCCTAGACCTAACATTAGCTGTAGCCATAATGAATCCCTAACGCTAAAACAAACTCTAGCCCTAATCCTAGGACTAATCCTAGCCTTAATCCTAAACCTAACCCTGCCATAGACATAAACCTAATTTTAACCCTCGCCCTAGTTCTAAGCTAGCTATAACATCATACCTAACCATATCCATAACCATAACCCAAACCATAAACCTAGGCTCAGCCTTAATACGAACCCTAGCTCTAATTCTAGCTCTAATAAAGACTTAATTCTAACCCTAAATCTAATCCTTACACTAACTCTAACTCTCGCCCTAGCCCTAACCCTAGTTCTAATCCTATCCCTTATAATAACTCAAATCCTAGCCCTAACCCTAGCCCTACCCTTTGCTGTAGCCCTAAACCTAGATCTAACCCTAACTCTAAATCTAACCCTAAACCTAAGCCTAAACCACACCCTAACACTAGCCGTAACCCTAACGCTAATTTGAAAACTAGCCCCAACCCAAGCCCTAGCTCTAAAGCAAAACTGAGCCATTTCACTGACCCTAAGCCTAACCCTACAGCTAGCCCTAACCCTAGCCCTAATTCGAGTCCTAACCATAACCCTAGAACTAATACTAACACTGACTCTGACCTTAACACTAACCCTAGCTCTACACATCACCCTATCCATAAACCTAATCCTCACATTAGACCTCGCCCTAAACCTAACACTAAAACTAGCCCTAATTGTAATGCCAGTTTAAATTAGCCACAGTCCTAAACCTAACACAAAACCTACCCCTAATCCAAGGCCTAACCCTAGTTTTAACCCTAATCCTAACATTGGCTCTAACCCTAACCCTATACCTAGTCCTAGTCCTAGTTCTAACTCTATTTCTTATACTTAGTCAAACCCTCACCCTATTGCTACCCTAGTCCTAACACTAACTCTATGCCTACCCCAAACCCTAACTCTATTACTAGTCCTAACCTAACCCTCATTCTAGCTCTAAACTTAACCCAAACCCTAACTCTAACCCTGACCCTTATTCTGACCCTAACACTAAACCTAGGTTCAAACCTGCCCCTAACCCTTATCCAAAAACTAACACTAGCCCTACAATTAACCCTAAACTTAAACCTAACAATAACACTAGCCCTAGACCTAAACGTAATCCTAAATATAGCCATAACCCTAGCCTTAGCCCTAACAATAACCCTTAACTTAAACCAAACACTAACTCTACCCCTAGACCTAACCCTAGTCCTCATTCTGGACCTTACCCTAAACCTAATCCTAACCTGTACCCTGGCATTTACCCTAACAAAAACCATAGCTCTAAACCTTATTCTATGCCAAAAACTAACCCTAACACTAGATGAACTCTAAATATTGCCATAATCATTACTCTAGCTCTTACATTACCCATATACCTAACAGTAGCCCTTAACCTCACACAAAACCCAGCCTGAATTACAGCCCAAAACCTAACCCTAAGCATAACTCTAAACCTAAACTTAGACCTAACCCTAACCCTAACCCTCATTCTAGCCCTAACCCTAGCTCAAACACTAAACCTTACCATAAAATAACCCTAGCCCAAACCCTAAACCTCACCCTAATTCTAGCCCTAATCCTAACTCTAACCATAGCCCAAACCCTAGCTCTAATTCTATCCATTATGCTAACAATAACCCTAAAAGTAATGCTACCCTAGCCCTTAACCTAACTGTAAATCTACCCTAGCCCAGACTGTAAACCTAACCCATACCCTAGCCATAAACCTAGCTCAATCCCTAAACCTTACACTTAATCTAACCATAACACTAACCCAAGGTCAAACCCTAAACCTAAACCCAGCCCTAATCCTAACCTTAACCCAAGCCCTAACCCTAGCTTGAACCCTATCCCTTACTCTAACCCTAAACTTAACCCTAATGATAACACTAGACTAAAAGGTAAACCTACCCTAACTCTAAACATAAACCTAAACCTAGACCTAACAGTGAACCTAACCTACCCTTAACCCTAAACCTAAGATACCTCAAATGCTAACCCTAATCCTAAACTTAAACCTAATGCTAACCTAAACCTAAAACTATCTTTAACCTGACATCTAAACCTATTACCCTAACCCTAATGATAACCCTAGCCCTAACCATTACACTAACCATGACCATAACCCTAGACCAAACCATAAATTAATCTTAGCCATAGCAAAAATCTTAGCTCAAACCCTAAACCGTACCCTAAACCTAATCCTAAGTGTAACCCTCACCCTAACCCTGACCCTAACGCTAACTCTAGCCCTAATCCTAACCATTATCCTAGCCCTAACCCTAGGTCTAAACCTATAAACCAATAACTATAACCCTAATGCTAACCCTAGGCCTAACACTAAAGCTATCACAAACCGGAACCATATCCATTACATTAAACCGAACCTAACCCTAAACCTAACACTAACCATTAACCTAACCCTAATTCTAACATTAATGCTAATTTGAGCCTTAACACTAAAACTTAACCTAACTCAAACCCAAAGCCTGACCCTGACCCTAATAATACCCTAGCTCTTAATCTGACCCTTTCGCTAAACATAACACTTTAATTTGACCTTGCCATAAACCTAACCCTAAAAATATCACTAACTATAAACCTATACCTGACATTAGTTCTAGCCCTAATCGTTGCCCTAAACCTAACACAAAATCTAGCCCTAATCCAAGCCTTAAATCTAGCCTTAATCCTAAACCTAACCATAACCCTAGCCCTAATCCTAAAGCTAATCATAAAACTAGCCCTAACCCTAATCATAGCACTAAAACAAAAACGAGCAACAGGCCAAACACTAATCTTAACTTAAACCAAACCGTAGCACTACACCTAGATCTAACCCTAGCCATAATTCAAGTCCTAATCATAATCTTAAAAATAACCCTGTACCTGACTTATATCCTAACACTCATCCTAGTTCAAAACACCACCCTAAACCTAAACCTACCATAATCCTATCCCTAGACTTAACCCTAAACCTAGCCCTAACCCTAGCTCAAAACCTAAACTTTATGCTAAACATAACCCTAAACCTAACCCTAAACCTAGTTCTAACACTAACTCTAAACTTAACTCAAGGCATATCCCTAACCATAACTCTAGTTCTAACCCTATCAATTACCCTAACCATAACCCTTATCCTAATGCTAACCCTAAGCCTAACCCCAGCCCTATCTCTAACACTAACCAGATAAATTACCCTAAACAAAACTTGAACCTTGAAACAAACCCTAACTATATCCTTACCCTAACCCTTATGCTAATTTGAGCTGTAAACCTAAATCCTTACCTAAGCCAAATCCTAATCCTAATAATTCCCCGAGCTCTAAACCTGACCCTTACCCTAAATCTAACCCTTACACTAGATGTAGCCATAAGCCTAACCCTAAAAATATATTTAACCATAACCCTAGACCTGATATTAGCCTTAGCACTAATCCTAGCCCTGAATCTAAAATGAACATTATCCCTCATCCTAGCCATAAACCTAGCCTTAATCATAACCCTAACTCCAACCCTAGCACTAACCCTAACTCTAAACCTCATACTACGTCTAAACCTAGCTATAAAACCATTCTTTATCCTAAACTTAAACCTATCCCTATCCCTAATGTAAGGCCTTAGCTAAATATTAACCCTAGCCCTAATCCTAGCCTTAATTTAACCCTATCCCAAACCCTAAATCTAATTTTAGCCCTATCACTAACTCTAACTCTCACACTAGCCCTAAACCTAATGCTAATCCAAAAACTAGCCCTAACACTATTCCTAGCCCTAAAACAAAACTGAACGATAGCCCTAACCCTAAACCTTAACCTAAACCAAACCCTTACCCTTACTGTAGCCTTAATTTGAGTTTTAATCCAAACACTAAAACTAACCCTGACCCTGACTCTGATCATAACACTAACCCTAGCTCTAAACATAACCCTAATCCTAAACCTAAACCTGACACTAGACATAGCCCTACCTCTAACCCTAAATTTAGACCTAAACATAACCCTGCTACTTACATTAGCCATAACCCTAAATCTAGCACTAAATTAACACAAAGCCTAGCCCTAATCCGAGCTGTAACCCAAGTTTTAACCCTAATTCTAATCCTAATCCTAGCCCTAATAATAAACATAACCCTAGCCCTAACCCTAGCTCTAACACTATCCATTGCCATAAACATAACCCTAACTCTAATTCTAAACCTAGTCCTAAACCTAACACTATCCCTATCCTAAGCCATTCCATTACCCTAACCCAAACCTAGACTCTAAACCTCATCCTATCATTAACCGAACACTAACCGTAATGCTAATTTGAGCTCTAACTTTAAAACTTAACTTATACCAAACCCTAACCGAGACCCTGACTGTAAAAATAGTTCTAGCTCTAAACCTGACCCTATCCCTAAACCTAACCCTTACACTACATGTAGCCATATACCTAACACTAAAATTATCTTTAAACATAACCCAAGACCTGATATTAGCCCAAGCCCTAATCCTAGCCCTAAACCTAAAACAAACCCTAGCCCTCATCCTAGCCCTAAACCTAGCCCTAATCATAACCCTAACCTTAACCATAGCCCTAAACTAATTCTAATCCTCACCCTCCCACTAAACCTAGCTATAACACCATCCCTTACCCTAAACTTAATCCCAACCCTAACCCTAACACTAGACCTAAGTTGAACACTAACCCTAGCCCTAATCTTAGCCCTAATTTAACCCTATGCCTAATTCTAACACTAACCATAGCTATAAGACTAACTCTAACTCTCACACTAGCCCTATCCCTACTTGTAACCCTATCCATTACTATAATCCTAAACCTAGCCCTAATCCTAGCCCTAAACCTAGCCATAACCATTGCCCTATCCCTAGTTCTAACCATATCCCTTAACTTAACCCTGACCCTAGCGCTAAACATAGCCATCAACTTAGCCATAACACTTCCCTAATCCTTATTTCTAGTCCAAACCCTAGATCTAACTCTAACTCTAACTATAACACTAACCCTAAACCTAAGCCTAACATTAATACTAACACTAACCCTAACACTAATCATGAAACTAGCCCTAACCCTAACCCTAGCAGTAAAACAAAACCGAGTAATAGACTAACACTAAACCTTAACTTCAAGCAAATCCTAATACTAAATCTAGACCTAACCCTAGCCCTAATTTGAGTCCTAACCTTAACCTTAATACTAACCTTTACTCTGACTCATATCCTAACACTCACCCTAGCTCTAAACACCACCCTAACCTTAAACCAAACCCTTACAGTAACCCTAGCCTTATTTTGAGTCCTAATCCTAACTCTAAAACTAACTCTTACACTGACTATTAACCTAACAATAACAGTCGCTCTAAATATCACCCTAACCTTAAACCTAATTTTAACACTAGAGGTTTAACCCCTAACCATAACCCCCAAATTCACCCTAATTGTAACCCTAGTTCTTACATTAGCCATTGCCTAGCCCTAAACCTAACAAAAAACTAGTCCTAATCCGAGCCTAAACCTAGCTTTAACCTAACCCTTGCCCTATTCCAAGCCCTAACGTAGCTCTAACCCTATCCCTTACCCTAAGCCAAACCCTAACCCTAATCCTTAACCTAACACAAACCCTAACCCTATTACTAGTCCTAACACTAGCACTCATTCTAGATCTAACCATAACCTAAATACTAGCCCTAACCCTGACCCTTATTCTGACCCTAAAACTAATCGTAGGTCTAAATATGAACCTATCCCTAAACTGAACCCTAACAGTAGCCCTTCCAGTAACCTTATACCTAAACCTAACCCTAACACTAGCCCTAGATCTAAACCCAATCTTAAATCTAGCCATAACTCAAACCCTAGACCTAATGAAAAACCTAGACATAGCCCTAACAATAACACTTAGCCTAAGCCAAACACTAACTCTTCCCCTAGACCTAATTCTGGCTTAATTTTTAACCATAACACTAACCTGAACACTGACCCTGACACTAAGAGTAAACCTAGCTCTAATCACCACCCCAACCCTAAACCTAACCCTAAAACTATACCTAGCCCTAACATTAACACTAAAATTAGCCTGAATCATAACAAGTTCTTATATTAGCTGTAGCCCAAACCTATTGCAAAACCTAGCCCTAATCCAAGGTCTACCCTAGCTTTAACCCTAAAGCTAATCCTAATCCTAACCATAGCCCTAACCCTAAACCTAAGCCTAAACCTAGACCTAATCCTTAGCATAACCCTAGCCCTAACCCTAGCTCTAACCTATCCATTACTCTAATGATAGCCCTAACACTATACTAACCCTAATACTATACCTAACCTTAACCCTATAAATTACCCTACACTTAACCTGAACCCTATACCTAAAACTATCATTACACTATCCTTAACAATAATGCTAATTAGAGCCCTACACCTAAACCTTAACCTAACAAAACCCCTAAACCTGACACTAACCCTAACAATACCCCTAGCTCTAAACTTGACCCTAACCATAAACCTAACCCTTAAAATAGACCTAGCTATAAACCTAACCCTAAACTATCCCTAACTGTAACCCTAGACCTGACGTTTGCCATAGCTTTAATTCTATTCCTAACACTAACACAAATGTTAGCCCACATCCGAGACATAAACTTCTCCTTAATCATAAACCTAACCCTTACCCTAATTATAACCCTCATCCTAGCCATAAAACTACCTGTAATCCCAACCCTTACCCTAAATCTAACCCTAACCCTAACCCTAAACCTAACATTAACACTAGTCCTAACCCTAGGCCTAATCCTAACACTAACCCCTGCCCTAAGACTAACTCTAACTCTCGCCCTAGCCCTATACCGAGTTCTAAACCAATCACTTACCATCACCCTAAACCTAGCCCTAAACTTAGCCCTAACCCTAGCCCTATCCTTCACCCCAGCTCAAACCCTATATCTAAACCTAACTCTAAATCTAACCCTAAACCTAAGCCTAAACCTAACACTAACAATCGCCCTAACCCTAACACTAATCATAAATCTATCCCTAACAATACCCCTAGCCCTAAAATAAAACAGAGTCATAGCCCTAATCCTAACCCTTAACTTAAACCAAATTCAAACCTTACACCTAGCCCTACACATATCTCTAATTCCAGTCCTAAATCTAATCTGAAAAGTAATATGGACACTGACTCTGACCCTAACACTAAATGTAGATCTAAATATTGTCACAACCATAAACCTAACCCTAACACTAGACTCTGACATAACCCTAACCCTATAACTATTGCTAATCATAACCCTACTTTGTACATTACCCATAGCCTTAACCCTAGCCCTAACCTAACCCAAAACCTAGCCTTAATCCGACTCCTAAATCTAGCTTTAACCCTAAACTTAAACCTAACCCTAACCTAAGAAAATGCCCTAATCCTATACGTATCCATAGCCCTAATCTTAGGTCTAACCCTACCCATTACCCTAATGATAACCCTAACCCTTATGCTAAACATTAGGCCTAACCTTAACCCTATCCATTACACTAAACCACATTTAAACTCTAAACCTAACTCTGTCATTAACCCTAACCCTAAACCTAATGCTAATTCAAGCCCTAAACCTTACCTCTAACATAAACAAAACCCTAAACTTGAACCTAGCCCTAATAATAATCCTAGCTCTAAACCTAACCCTTACCCTAAACCTAACCCTTACACTGGACCAAGCTATAAACCTAACACTAAATCTATCCCTAACTGTAACCCTAGACCTGGCATTAGCCCTAGCCCTAATTCTAGCCCTAAACCTAACACAAACACTAGCCTTCATTCTAGCCCTAAGCCTAGCCTTAATCATAACCATAACCCTATCCCTAACCCTAATAGTAACACTCACCCTAGTCCAAAACTTAGCTATAACTCACTCCCTTACCCTACATGTAACCCGAATTCTAACACTAACCTGAGGTCTAAACCTAAAACTAACCCTAGCCCTGATTTAGCCCTATCCCTAAACATAACCCTAGCCCTAGTCCTATGACTAACTCTAACTCTCACACTACCCTTTCACTAGTTCTAACCCTATCCCTTACCATAACCTTAACCCTAACCCTAAACCTAGTCCTAACCCTTGCCTATCCTTAGTCCTAGCCCTAACCATAGATCAAATCCTAACTCTAAATCTAACCCTAACCTGAAGCCTAAGCCTAACCATTATAAATACATTTATATTTAGATTCTATGTCTATAGATGTTGGCTTCAATTATTATTGAGAATTTAGTCATTAGTTTCATAAAAGGCATACCATTTCTGTGGTGTATAGAGAACTGATGGTCAGGGGTAGGATGGTTAAGGTGGTAAGGAGTGAGGGTATGAGATTAATCTATCTTAGCAAATTGGAGAACTGTAATGAATAGACAGGGGTAATTTATGGAAGAATGTATATATTCAAATTCCTTATCTGTGTTCATAAAATTACCCAATGTATAAATAGTAAAATTTGGAGGTTGCAAGTGGGATAGAGGGAGGAAGAAAAAAGAAGAAAAAAAAACCAAGAAATAAAAAGAGGGAGAATGAAAATAATATAAAATAAAGGGGGGGTGAGGTGGGCATATGCAATTCCTCTATATTAAACAATTCTTGTGATTTAGTTCTTAAAGTCCAATTTCTTGCAAAGTTCTTCGTTTCACGTATGTTGAGATTGTGATGGCCAGAGGGGAAGGGTAGAAGAGAATAGATGAGAAGAGCAAGAATGGAAAAGTCTCTCAGAATTCTATTTTCTTCCAGTAGGTGGTGTTGTCTACTCCTAGCTTGAGTCTCTGTGCTAAGGGTGGTGGAGGTAGCCAGTTTGAAAGGGCTTGAGCTTCTACCTGGAGCCTCCCTACTCTTAGTCTCTGAGTTGGAAACCAGTTACCTGTACAGTTGCTCTTCTGCATTGATAGCTATGTCCCCCTCAAAAAAAAAAAAAAAGAAAAAGAAAAAGAAAAAAAAAAAAAACTTGTGAGAAAAATCTTGAGTTATCACAGCTGGAGGTAGGGGAGTTGGAAACTGGGTACCTGAGCAGCTGCAGAACTGAGCTGGTATCCACGGCCACTGATAGATGGTGAGTAAGGTTTTCCAAGATGGATTCCATCTGTTACCTTTGTAGGGTGTTTGGTGAGGTGGGTGGTTCTGGGGTGACCTTTGGCCATGTCCAGAGCTTGGCCAGGTGGCCCACAAGCAAAGCCTCTGTGTTCTGTGCTACCTATCCTCTGCGCTGAGAGCACCTGCATGGCTGAGACTTCCGTCTGAGCTGAGAGCACATGAGCAGTCGAGACTTCCATCTGTGCAGAGAGCTCATGCTCAGCCAACACTTCCGACTTCCAACTGAGCCAAGAGCAACCACACAGCCGAGACTTCCTTTTGCACAGAGAGCTCCAGGTGTCCCTAATTTTCTTCAAATTTCTATGATGTTGGGCAAGATTAATCTTTTACTTAGCCTTACTATGCTCCAAAGGTTTTGGCCTTCTTGGTTCAATGGTTCGCTGTCAGGAACAGTTTGTATTTTAAGATTTTCCTTCATTATGGCTTATTGATGTGAATGAAAATTGATCTGGAAATCAAACAGGTTGGTAGGAGGTGCTTGAAACTTCACAAGTCAGTTTTCAGTGGGCACTTTCTGGTTTCTTTCTTTTGAAGGTAGGCCAAAGCTGAAGCATGCAAAAGCAACTGTATCTGAGAGCCCTTAAGGAGAAAACAGAGAAATATGTACGTATTGAAATAAGTCTCCCAATGATTTGATCAGATTTCTTTGATACTGTGCAGTATTCATCTTTAACTTTTCCCACAGGGCTCCCCAAGTTTGGGACATCTAGGATCAATGGTTTTCTATACAGGTAAGGGTTAGCGTTAAGTTTAGGGTTAGTGTTAGTTTAGAGCTAGTGTTAGAGATATTTTTGTTCAAATTTCTTTGATACTGGCCTGGATTCATCTTTTCCCTAGCCTTACTATTCTCCCCAGGCTTGGACCTTCTGGGTTCAGTGGTTTGCTGTCAGGAACAGTTGGTATTTTAAGTTTTCACTTCATTTTGACCTTTATGGGTAAATGGAGATAGAGATTGAAATCAAACAGAGTTGGTTTGAAAGTTTGCTTGAAACTTCACACACTCAGTCAGTTCTCAGTGTGCATTTTCTTGTTTGTTTCTTGTGGAAGTAGACCTATGCTGAAATAGAAAGAAATAGCTTCATCTGTGAGTGCTTTAGGGGCAATCTTCAATATTTTTTGGTCAAATTACTTTGATACTGTACAGGATTCATATTTTACCTAGCCTTAATAGGATTCTAAGTTGGGGGCCTTTAAGTTCAACAGTTTACTGTCAGGAACAGTTTGAATTTTTAGGTGTCACTTCATTGTGGCTTATAGGTGTGAATGACAATGAAGCTGGAAATCAAACAGGGTTGTTACTAGCTGCTTGATACGTCACACATTCAATTAGTTCTCTGCGAGCACTCTCTGCTTTCTTTCTATTGAATATAGGCCAAAGGAGAAGCATGCAAAAACAACTTTATCCTAGAGCACATTAGGAGACAACAGGGAAATAATCATGTAACGAACTATCTCCTGCAATTATTTGGTCAGATTTCTTAAATACTGTGCATTTTTCATCTCTTAGCTTGCCCCACTAGGCTTCACAACTTTGGGACTTCTACGATCAAAGGTTATCTAAACAGGTTAGGGTTAATATTATAGTTAGGGTTAGGGCTAGGTTTAGACCTAGTGTTAGGTTTAGAGTTAGTTTTGTTCAAATTTTCTTGATACTGGGCAGGATTCATCTTTTACCTAGCCTAACTATGTTCTCCAGGTTTGGGACTTCTCAATTCAATGGTTCACTGACAGTAACAGTTTGTGTTTTGAGGTTTCACTGCATTTTACCCTATATGGAAAAGGGAAATGGAGCTCAAAATCAAAGAGGGTTGTTGCTAGCTGATTGAAACATCTCACACTCAATCAGTTCTCTGTGTGCACTCTATGGTTTGTTCCTTGTGAATTTAACGCTAAACTGAAGCATGCAAAGCAACATTATCTGAGAGTACTTTAGGGGAACACAAGAAAATAGGTATGTATGTACTGAACTATCTCCCCCAATTATTTGGTCAGATTTCTTAGATGCTGCACATGATTTATCTGTTAGCTTGCCCCAGTAAGCTCCCCATGTTTGGGACATCTAGGATCAATGATTTTCTAAACAGGTTAGGGTTAGGTTTACAATTAGGGTTAGGGCAAGCTTTAGAGATAGTGTTAGTTTTAGAGTTTATTTTGTTCAAATTTCTTTGATACTGGGAAGGATTCATCTTTTATCTTTCCTTATTATATGCCCCAGTTTGGGACCTTCTTTGTTCAATGGTTCGCTATCGGGAATAGTTTGTTTTTAATGTCTAACTTCATTTTGACCTATATGGGTAAATGCAAATGGACCTAGAAATCAGAGGGTTGGTGCTAGCTGGTTGAAACTTCACATACTCAATCAGTTGTCTTTGGGTACTCTCTGATTTCTTCCTTGTGAAAGTAGCTGTAAGATGAAGCATGCAAAACTAATTTATCCAAGATCACTTTAGAAGAAAACAGGGCAATATGCATGTAGTAAGATACCACCCCCAATTATTTGGTCAGATTTTTGATACTGTGCAGAATTCATCTGTAAGCTTGCCCCACTAGTATCCCCAAGTTTGAAACTTTTATGATCAAAGGTTCTCTTAACAGGTTAGGGTTATGGATATGGTTACAGTTAGGGCAAGGGTTAGAGCTAGTGTTAGGGTTACAGTTATTTTTTTTCAACTTCTTTGATACTGGGCAGGATTCATCATTTTCCTATTCTTAGTATATGCCCCATGTTTGGGCCTCATAGGTAAAAGGAGTTGCTCTCAGGAGCAGTTTTAATTTTCATGTTTCATTTCATTTTGCCCTATAGGGGTTAATGGAAATGGAGCTGGAACTCAAACAGGGTTTGTGCTAGCTGCTTGAAACTTCACACACTCAATCATTTATCAGTGTGCATTCTCTCATTTGTTTCTTGTGGAAGTAGCCCAAAGCTGAAGTAGAAAGAAACAGCCTTATCTGTGAGCACTTTAGGAGCAAGCTTCAATTTTTTTTTTTTTTGCTTGATTGCTTTGATACTGTACAGGATTCATCCTTTTCCTAGCCTTAGTAGGATCCCCAAGTTTGGACCTTCATGGTTTGCCGGTTCACTGTCAGGAACAGTTTGAATTTTTAGGTTTCACTTTATTATGGTCTATAGATATAAATGAAAATGGAGCTGTAAATCAAACAAGGTTAGTACTAGCTGCTTGAAACTTCACACACTCAATCAGCTCTCTGTGGGCACTCTCTTGTTTGTTCCTTGTGAAAGTACCATAAACTGCAGCATGAAAAAATAATTTAACCAAGCGCAATTAGGAGGAAAAAGGAAAATATGAATGTACTGAAATACCTCCCACAACTACTTGGTCATATTTCTTTGATACTGCATAGGATTTATCTGTTAGCTTGCCCCACTAGGCTCCTTTATTTGCAGACTACTATGATCAATGGTTCTCTAAACAGTTTAGGTTAGGTTTAGTATTAGTTTAGGGCTAGGTTTACATCTAGTATTTTGTTAGATTTAGTTTTGTACAAATTTCTTTGATACTGGGCAGGATTTATCTTTTAATAGCCTTACTATATTTCCTAGGATTGGGCCTCTTGGGTCAAGGGTTAGCTATCTGGAAGAGTTTGTATTTTAAGTTTTCACTTTATTTTGACCTATGTGTGTAAATGGAAATGGAACTGGAAATCAAACAGGGTTGGTGCTTGCTACTTCAAACCTCACACACTCAATCAGTTCTCTATGGGCATTCTCTGGTTTATTCTTTGTGAAAGTAGCCCTAAGTGGAAGCATGCAAAGCTTCTTTATGTGAAAGCACTTTAGGAGAAAATGGAAATATGCATGTGCTGAACAACCTCCCTCAGTTATTTGGTCAGATTTCTTTGATACTGTGAAAGATTCATCTGTTAGCCTGCCCCACATGGCTCAACAAGTGTTCAACTTCTAGGATTAAAGGGACTCTAAACAGGTTAAGACTAGTGTTAGGGTTAGTGTTGGGATTAGGATTAGATATAGTGTTAGGGTTAGAGTTAGTTTTGTTTTCAAATTTCTATGATACTCTGCAAGATTCATCTTTTTTCCTATTTGACTATACTCCAAATGTTTGGGCCTCCTACATAAAGGGTTTTCTTTCAGGAACAGTTTTAATTTTCATGTTTCTTTTCTTTTTACCCTGTAGGGGGTGAATGGAAATGAGGCTAGAAATCAAACAGGGTTTGGCCTAGCTGCCTTAATCATCACACACTCAATCAGTTCTCAGTGAGGATTATCTGGTTTGTTTCCTGTGGAAGTAGTCCTAATCTGAAGTACAAAGAAACAGCTTTATCTCTGAGTGATTTAGGAGCAAGCAGAATACACATGTACTGAAAGAGCTTCGAATTTTTTTGGTCGGATTACTTTAATACTGTACCGGATTCATCCTTGACCTATCCTCAGTAGGCTCCCCAAGTTTGGGCCTTCAAGATTCAATGGTTCACTTTCAGGAACAGTTTCTATTTTAAGGTTTCACTTCACTTTGACCAAAATGGAATTGGAGTTAGAAATCAAACATGGTTGGTTCTAGCTGCTTCAAACTTCACACACTCAATCAGTTCTCTGTGGGCACTCTCTGGTTTGCTCCTTGTGAGTATAGCTCTAAGCTGAAGCATGAAAAGCAAGTTTATCTGAGAGCTCTTTAGGAGAAAGAGGGAAATATATATATATATATACCTTCCCCAAATATTTGGTCATATTTCTTTGATACTGTGCAAGATTAATCTACTAGCTTGACCCACTAGGATCCCCAATTTTGGGACTTCTGTGATCATAAGTTCTCTAAACAGCTTAGTGTTAGGGTTGGGGATAGAGTCAAACCTATCATTAGAGTTACAGTAGATTTGTCCATATTTATTTGATACTGGGCAGTATTCATCTTTTCCTTACCCTTGTTAAGTTCCCCAGTTTTGGGTCTTCTCAGTTCAAGTGTTCACTGTCAGGAACACTGTATATTTTAAGAGTTCACTTCATTTTGGTCTCTATGGGTAAATGGAAATGGAGCTTGAAATCAAAAAGTGTTGGTGCTAGCTGCTTGACACTTTACATACTCAATCAATTCCCTGTCGGTACTCTCTGATTCCTTCCTTGTGAAAGTATCCCAAAGCTGAAGCATGCAAAAAATAAAAAAAATAAATAAATAAAAACTTTATCTGAGAGCACTTTAGGATACAACAGAAAAATATGCATGTACTGAACTACGTCCCCCAGTCATTTGGTCAGATTTCTTTCATGCTGCTCAGGATTCATCTGTTAGCTTGCCCCACTAGTCTCAGCAAGTTTGGAACTTCTATGATCAAAGGTTCTCTAATCAGGTTAGGGTTAGTTTTAGGGTTAGGGTTAGGGCTTGTGTTAGAGCGAGTGTTAGGATTAGAGTTAGTTTTATTCAGATTTCTTTGATGTTGGGCAGGAGTCATCTTTTACCTAGCCTTACTATGTTCACCAATTTTGGGCCTTCTTGGTTCAAGCTTCATTGTCAGGAACAGTTTGAGTTTTAATGTTTCACTTCATTTGAACCTATACAGATAAATGGAAATGGAGCTAGAAATCAAAAAGGGTTTGTGCTAGCTGCTTGAAACTTCACACACTCAATCTGTTCTCTGTGGGCACTCTGTGGATTCTTCCTTGTAAAAGTAGCTCTAATCATAGTATGCAAAAAACAGCATTTTCCAAGAGCACATTATGAGAAATCAGGGAAATATGCATGTCCTGAACTACCTCCCCGCCAATTATTTGGTCATTATTTGTTTATACTGCACAGCGTTCATCTTCTACCTTGCTCCCCTGGGTTCCCCAAGTTTGGGACTTGTATGACCAAAGCTCTATAAACAGGATAGGTTTAGGGTTACTGTTAGATTTAGGACTAGAGTTAGAAGTAGTGTTAGTGTTAGAGTTATTTTTGTTCAAATTTATTTGATACTGGGCAGGATTTCTCTTTTACCTAGCCTTATTATGTCCCCCAGTTTTGGGCCTTCTAATTTCAATTGTTCACTGTCAGGATCAGTTTGTATTTTAAAGTTTCATTTCAAGTTGTCCTATATGGGTAAATGGAAATGGAGCTGTTAATCAAACAGGGTTTGTGCTAGCTGCTTGAAATTTCACACACTCAATCAGATCTCTGTGGACACTCTCTGGTTTCTTCCTAGAGAAAGTTTTCCAAAGCCATGGCAATGAAAAGAACATTATCCAAGAGCACTTTAGGAAAAATACAGGGGAAAGAGGCATGTACTGAAACACCTCCCCAATTATTTTGTCAGATTTTTTTTATACTGGGCAGGATTCATCTGTTACCTTGGCCTACTAGGCACCCCAAGTTTTGATCTTCTATGATCAAAGGTTCTCTAAACAGGTTAGGGTTAGAGTTAGGTTTAGGTTTAGGGCTAGGGTTAGAATTAGTGTTGGGGTTAGAGTTAGTTTTGTTCAAATTTGTTTGATATTGGGCAGGATTCATCTTTTACCTAGCCTTACTGCATTCCCCACGTTTGTTCCTTCTCAGTTCATGATTCGCTATCAGAACAGTTTGTGTTTTAAGGTTTCACTTCATCTTGACTTATATGTGTAATTGGAAATGGAGCTGGATAACAAACAGGGTTGGTGTTAGCTGCTTGAATCTTCACACACCCAATCAGTTCTCTTTTGGCACTCTCTGATTTGTTCCTTTTGAATGTAGCCCTATGCTGAAGCATGCAAAGCATAGGTTTATGGTGAGGGCAATGTATAGGGGTAGGTTTAGTGTTATGGTCAGATTCAGGGTAAGGGTGAGTTTTAGGGTTAGGGCTAAAGTTAGGGCTAGGTATAGGGTTAGGGTTTGGTGTAAGTTAAGGTTTAGGGTTTGGGCTATGTCTTGGTTTTGTTTTAGGGCTAGGGCTAGTGTTAGGGCTAGATTTTGGATTAGTGTTAGAGTTAGGTCTAGTGTTAGGATGAGCTTTAGGATTAGGTTTCGGGTTAGATTTAGATTTAGGGTTAGATCTAGGACTAGGGTTAGGGATAGGTTAGGGTTCCAAAAGGGATAGGTTTAGAACTAGGGATATGGCTAGGAATAGAGTTAGTTTTAGACTTAGTGCCAGGCTTAGGTTAGGGTTAGTGTTACAGCTAAATTAGGGCTTGGATTAGGGCTAGGGTTACGGTTAGGGTTAGGCCTCGGCGTAGGGCTAGGTTTTGGTTTAACATAGGGGTCAAAGTTAAGTTTAGGGGAATGGGTGGTATTATAGCTAGCTTTAGGTCTAGGATGAGGGTTAGAATTAGGATTAGGGTTAGGGTTAATGTTCAGGGTAGGATTAAGGTAGGTTTAGGGCTAGAAGGATGGCTAGGGTTTCTGTTAATTTTAGGGCTATGACTAGGGCTAGGACTAATGTCAGGTCTAGAGTTATGGTTAGGGATAGTTTTAGGATTATGTTATACCTAGTTCTAGTGATTTATGTTTAGTGTAAGGGTCAGGTTTAGAGCTAGGTGTTTTATTAGGGTTAGAGTCAGGGTTGCCATTTGGTTTATGTTAAAGTTTACGGTTGAGGCTTGAGTTAGTGGTCGGTTTATGTTTAGGGTTAGGGTAATGGATATGGTTAGGTTTAGGTTTCAGTTAAGGTTTAGAGTAAAGAATGAGTTAAGTTTATTGAAAGGGTTAGTATTAGCATTAGGGTTAGGGTTATGTTTAGTGTAATGGATAGGTTTAGAGCTCAGGTTAGGACTAGGTTATGATTTGGATTAAGTCTAGGATTAGGTTTAGATTTAGGGATAGGGCTGGGTTTGGTTTAGGGTAAGTATTAGGGTTAGGGTAAGTGTTAGGTTTAGGGCTAGGGTTATGATTAGGTTAGAGTAAAGATTAGTGTTTGAGCTAGGGTTAGAGATAGGGCGAGAGTTAGGTTTAAGTTTAGGTCTGGTGTTGTGTTTAAGGTTATGTTTTGGTTTAGAATTAGGGTTATGGCTAGGGTTTTAATTATGTTTAGGTTTAAGTTTATGGTAATGGATAATATTAGATGTAGGGTTAGGGTTAGGGTATGGGTTAGGGCTAGTATTTGGATTAGGTTTAATGTAAGGCTTAATGTATCAGTGAAGGTAGGGCTATTGCAAAAGTTAGGTTTTGGGTTAGGTCTAGGGTTACATTTATGTTTAAGGTTAGGTTTAGTGTTAGGGATAGGGTTATAATTAGGGTTAGTGTAAGGGTAATGGATAGGGTTAGAGCTCAAGTTGGGCTAGGATTAAGGTTAGGATTAGAGCTAGGATGAGGGTTAGGGGTTATGATGGGGCCAATGTTATGTTTAGTGAAAGAGTTTTCCTTTAGCTAGGGTTAGGTCTAAGGCATGGGTTAGGGTTAGGGTTAGTGTTAGGGCTATGATTAGGGTTAGGGTTATGCTTAGGACTAAGTTTAGGCCTAGAATTAAGGCTAGTTTTTATGTTAGGTTTATGGCTAGGGTTAGAACTATGGGTAACATAAGAGCTTGGGTTATGTTTAGGGCTAGTTTTCGGTTTAGGATTATGGCTAGGTCAAATGTTAGGTCTAGGTTTTGGGTTACGTTAAGGTTTTGAGCTAGGTTTAGTGTTAGGTAAGGGTCAGTGTTCGAGATAGGTTTAGGGTTAGGGTTATAGCCTGAATTAGGACTAGGTTTAGGTCTAGGTGTAGGGTTAGTGTTTTGTTTAGGTTAAGAATTATTGTGAGGGCTATAGCTAGGTTTTTGTTTAGGTCTAGGGCTAGAGTTATAGCTATTTTTAGGATTAGCTTTAGGTCTAGGGCTAGTGTTAGGGTTAAATATAGATATAGGGTTACCGATAGGGCTAGTGTTAGAGTTTGGTTTAGGGATAGGTCAGGTTTAGACCCAGGGTTAGCGTTAGGGTCAGAATAAGGATCAGGGTTAGGGTTAGAGCTAGAATGAGGGCTAGGGTTAGGACTAGTAATATGGTTATAGTATAAGTTAGGCTAAGGATTAGAGTTAGTACTAGGATTAGCATTTCGGTTAGGGTTTGGATTTGGGTAAGGGAAAGGGTTAGGGCTAGGTTTAGGGTAAGGGCTAGTGTGAGGGTTAAGATTTGGGTTATATCTAGGGTTAGGGCTTAAATTGCAGGTAGGATTTGTGTTAGGGTTAGGGGTAGGGTTAGGACAACGATTAATGTATAAACTAGGATTATGATTAGGGCTAGTTTTATGGTTAGGGTTAAAGCTAGGTCTAGTGCTAGGCTGAATTTAAGGTTAGGGTAATGTTTAGAGCTAGGATTAGTATTAGGGTCAGCGTCAAGTTCAGGGTTAATTTTGAGTTAGGGTTAGGGGTAATTGTAGGATTAGAGTTTGGTTTAGAATAAGGGTTAGTGTTAGGGATATGGCTTGTTTTTGTTTTATGACTAGGGCTAGGCATAGTTCAAATTTTAGGATTAGCATTATTGTAAGGAGTATGTTAGTGGTTGGTTTAGGCTTATGTTTGCAGTTAAATTTAGAGTTAGGTTTATATTTAGAGTTAGGATTAGGGCTAGGACTAAGGATAGAACTAACAATAGGGCTAGGGCAATAGTTAGTCTTAGGGATAAGGCTAGGGTTTGGATAGGAATAAATTAGGTCTAGGATTATTGTTAGGCTTAGTGTTATTGTGAGTCCTAGGGTTAGGGTGATGGGTTAGGTTTAGGTTTAGGGTTATGCTTAGGTTTAGAGCTAAGGTATTAGTAGGATCACGGTCACTATTAGTGTTTGGGATAGGTTAAGGTTTTAAGTTAGGGGTCAAATTAGCATTAGGGTTAAAATTAGGGTAATGGTAAGGTTAGGTTTAGGTTTCAGGTTAGGTTTAGGGTAATGAATAGGGTTATGAGAAGGGATAGGTTTAGGCTTAAGCCTAGGTTTAGCATTAGGGTTAGAGTTATGGTTAGGGTAATGGATAGGGTTAGAGCTAAGGTTATGGCTAGGGATAGGGTTACAATTAGTGCTAGTGTTATGGTTAAAGTTAGGGTTAGGGTTAAAGCTACGGTTAGGGCAGAGATTCTGGCTAGGTTTTTGGTTAAGTTAAGGCTAAGGTTAGGGTTACATCTAATATAAGTATTAGGGTTATGATTAAGGCTAGTTTTATGATTAGGGTTAGGGCTTAGTCTAGTGTTAGATTTAGGGTTAGGGTTAGAGTGATGTTTAGAACTAGGTTTAGGGTTAGGTCAGGGTCAGGGTTAGTTTTAGTTTTGTCTTAAAACTCAAATTAGGGCTAACATTAGGGCTAGGTGTAGGGTTAAGGCTTGGTTTAGGTTAAGGGTCAGGGTTAGGGCTATGGCTTGGTTTTGTATTTTGAGCTAGGGCTAGAGTTAGGACTGGTTTTAGTATTAGCATTAGGGTTAGGGTTAGGGCTAGTGTTAGGTTTAGGTTTATGCTTATGGTTAGGGTTAGATTTAGATTTAAATTTACACCTAGGGTTAGGGCTAGGGCTAAGAAAAGGTCTAGGTTTAGGTCTAAGGTTAGAGCTAGGATTAGGGTTCCAGTAAGGGATAGGGTTAGAACTAGTTTTCGGGCAAGGGTGAGAGTTAGACTTTTCTTAGTGCTAGGTTAGGATTAGGGTTAGGGATATGGCTAAATTAGGGCTACGATTAGAGCTAGGTTTAGTGTTAGGGTTAGGCCCAGGTTTAGGGTTAGGGTTATTATTAAGTCTATGTATAGGGCTAAGATAAGAGCTAGGGTTTGTTTTAGGGTTAGGGCTAGGATTATGGCTAGGGCTAGTTTCAGGTCTAGGGTTACAGTTAGGGATATTTTAAAGCTTAGGTTTTTGGCTAGGTCTAGTGTAAGGGTTAGGTTTAGGGTAAGGGTCAGGTTTAGAGCTAGGGGAATTATTAGTGTCATGTTCAGAGTTAGGGTTTGGTTTAGGTTTGAGTTTAGGATTATTGCTCAAATTGGCATTAGAGTTAGGGTTATTGTAATACTAGGATTAGGTTTAGGTTTCAGGTTAGGTTTAGGATAATTGATAGGGTTGGGGTTAGTGATAAGGTTAGTGTTAGGACTAGGGTTAGCATTAGGGTAAGGTTTATGTTTAGGGTAAAGGATACAGTTAGAGTTTAGTTTAGGGCTAGGGTTATGATTAGGATTAGGTTTTGAGTTTGGGTTAGGGTGAGGGTTAGAACTAGGGTTATGTTTAGGGTTATGTTATGAGCTATGAGTAGGGCTAGAGCAAGGGTTAGGTCAAAGGTTAGGTCTAGGGATAGAATTACGATAGTTTTAGGGTTAGAGTTAGGGTTAGGGCTAGGATTATCATTAGGGTTGGGGTTAGGTTTAGTGTAATGGATACGGTTAGATTTAGGTTTAGGTTTAGGGTTAGGGTCATATTTAAGTTTAGGGTTATGGTTAGGGCTATGGTTATGTTTAGGTTTATAGTAAGGGTTAGGTTTTGAGGTAGGCTTAGGGTTATAGGGAGTGCTAGGTTTAGGATTAGGTCTAGGTTTAGTTTTCTGGTTAGGGTTAGGGGTATGGTTAGGGTTAAGGCTAGGGTTACCAATAGGTTTAAGTTTAGGTTTAGTGTATTTTGTAGGTTTAGAGCTAGGGTAAGGGCTAGGGTTAAGTTTCGGATTTGGGCTACGGTTAGGGTTAGATTTACGGATATTTCTAGGTTTATGTTTATGGTAAGTGTTAGGCTTTTAGCTAGGGTTGGGACTAAGGCTAGGGTTAAGTTAGGATTAGGGCTAGGGTTAGGATTAGGGTGAGGGTTATGCTTAGGGCTAGGTTAAGGCCTAGGATTATCTGTAGGTTTTTTGTTAGGTTTAGGCCTAGGGTTAGGGCTCTGGGTAATGTAAAAACTAAGGATGTGAGTAGGGCTAGTTTTAGGGTTAGGGTTATGGCTAGGTCTAGTGTTAGGTTTGTATTTTCGATTAGGGTCAGGTTTAGAGTTAGGTTTACTGTTAAAAGCTGGTCAGTGTTCAGGTTAGAGTTAGAGTTAGGGTTATAGCCACAATTAGGACTAGGTTTATTTCTAGGGGTAGGGGTAGTGTTTGGGTTAGGGTAAGGGTTATTGTTAGGGCTAGGACTAGGTTTTTGTTTAGGCCTAGGGCTAGAATTAAGGCTAGATTTAGGATTAGATTTAGGTCTAAGGCTAGTGGTAGAGTTAGATTTAGGAATAAGTTTATCAGTAGTGCCAGTGTTAGAGTTTGGTCTAGGGTTATGGTCAGGTTTAGACCTATGTTTAGTGCTAGTGTCAGAATAAGGGTCAGGGTTAGTGTTAGAGTTTGGGATAGAATTAGAGCTAAAATGAGGCTCAGAACTACTAATGTGGTTAGGATTTTGGTTAGCCTAAGGATTAGGGATAGGACTAGGGTTACCATTAGTGTTAGGGCTTTTCTTAGGGTAAGGGATAAGGTTAGAGCTAGGGTTAGGATTATGGTTATGTTAGGGTTAAAGCTAGGTTTAGAGCTTGGATTAGGGCTTGTTTTCGTTGTAGGGTTAGGGCTAGGGTTAGGGCATTGGCTAATGTTAGAAATAGGGTTACAATTAGGGTTAGTTTTAGGGTTAGGGTTAGGGGTAGGTCTAGTGTTAGGGTTAGTTTAAGGTTAGGATGATATTTAGAGCTACAGTTAGTGTTAAGATATGAGTCATGGTCAGGGTTAGGGTTAGGACTCGAATTAACGATAGGGTTACTGTTAGGTTTTTGTTTAAGTTTAGGATGGGGTCTAGAGCTAGGGTGAGCATTAGGATATGAGTCTGTTTCAGGATTAGATTTAAGGTTAGGTTTAGAAGTCGAATTCAGGGCTAGGGTTAGGTCTAGATGTAGTTTTAGAATGGTTTAAGTTAAGGTTTAGGTTTAGGGCCATTGCTCAGTTTTGTTTTATTTCTAAGTTTACGGTTAGGGCTAGTTTTACGATTAACATTAGAGTTAGGACTAGTGTTACTGTTAGGCTTAGGCTTAGGTTTAGGGTTAGATTTAGAGTTAGGGTTCGAAATAGGGTTAGGGGAAGGACTAAGGATAGGACAAGCATTAGTGCTATGTTGAGGGCTAGGTTTAGGGTTACAGTAAGGAATAGGGTTAGAACTAAGGATAGGGCTAGTGTGAGAGTTAGAGTTAGTCTTAGAGCTAGAGTTAGGGTTAGGTTTAATTATAAGTTTACCAGTAGGGCCAGTGTTAGGGTTTGCTCTATGCTTAGGTTCAGGTTTAGACCTATGCTTATTGTTTGTGTAAGAATAAGGGTCAGGGTTAGCATTAGGTTTTGGGATAAGATTAGAACTAGAATGAGGGCTAGTCAGGACTATTAAAAGGGTTCAGATTTTTGATAGCCTAATAATTAGGAATAGTTCTAGGGTTACTATTAGGGTTAGAGTTTTGCTTAGGGTAAAGGATAGGGATAGAGCTAGGGTTAGGGTTAGGTTTAGGTTTAAAGCTAGGTTTAGAGCTTTAATTAGGGCAAGTTTTTGATGTAGGATTAGGGCTAGGGTTAGGGCAATGGCTAATGCAAGAATTAGGGTTACCGTTAGGGTTAGTTTTAGGCTTAGGATTTAGGGTAGGTCTAGTGTTAGGGTTAGGTTTAAGGTTATAGTGATATTTAGAGTTAGGGTTAGTGTTAGAATATGAATGAGGGTCAGAGATAGGGTTAGGACTCGAATTAGGGAAAGGGTTACTGGTAGGTTTCGGTTTATGGTTAGGATGGGATCTAGACCTAGGTTGAGCATTAAGATACGAGTCTGTGTCAGTGTTACTTTTAAGGTTACGGTTAATAGTCGAATTTAGGGCTAGGGTTAGGTCTAGATGTAGTGTTACTGTGGTTTAAGTTAAGGTTTAGGGTTAGGGCTATTGCTTGGTTTTGTTTTACTGCTAGGGTTAGGGTTAGTGTTAATTTTATGATTAGCATTAGGGTTAGGGATAGTGTTAGTGTTAGGCTTAAGCTTAGGTTTAGGGTTAGATTTAGATTTAGGGTTATATCTAGGTTTAGGGTTAGGACTGAGGATAGGGCGAGGGTTAGGGCTAGGGTTAGATTATGGTATGTAATAGGGTTTCAACAAGGGATAGGGCTGGTGTGAGTTAGAGTTAGTCTTAGGGCTTGGGTTAGGGAAATGGATAAATTAGGGCTAGGATTAGGGCTATGGTTAGTGTTCAGCTTAAATATAGAGTAGGGTCTGAGTTATTATTAAGTTTAGGTTAAGCAATAATGTTAAAGCTAGGTTTAGAGGTAGAGGGATATTTAGAATTAGGGTTAGAGCTTTGGTTATGGTTAGGGTTATGAGTAAGGCTAGGTTTAGTGCTGGGATGAGGGCTAGTGTTTGTTTTAGGGTTAGGGCTAGGATTTGGGGTATGGCTAATTTCAGGTCTAGAATTATGTTTAAAGATAATTTTATAAGTTTAGGATTATGGCTATGTCTAGGGTAAGGGTTAGGTTTAGTGGTAGGGTCAGGTTTAGGGCTAGGGGCATTTTTATGGACAAGGTCTGGGTTAAGGTTTGGGATAGGTTAAGGTCTAAATTTAGGGTTTGAATAGCGTTAGGTTTAGGGTTAGAGTAATGATAGGGTTAGTATTAGGGCCCAGGTTAGGTTTAGGGTTATGGATAGAAATAGGATTAGAGGTAGCATTAGGTTTAGACCTAGGGTTAGCATTAGGGTTAGGGTTATGTTTATGGTAATGGATACGGTTAAACTAGGGTGAGGCTAGTGTTATGGTTATGATTAGGGCTAGGGTTATGGTTAGCACTTGGGTTAGGTTTAAAACTCAGGATAGGGCTCAGATTATTACTAGGTTTCAGGTTAAATTAGTGCTAATGTTAGGGTTATGGCTAATGTAAGTACTAGAGTTACATTTAGGGCTAATTTTAGGGTTAAGGTTAGGGTTAGGTTAAGTGTTTGGGTTAGGTTTAAGGTCAGGGTGGTGTTTATAGCTAGGGTTAATATTAGTGACAGAGTCAGGGTCAGAGTTAGTTTTAGGGTTCGGCTTAAAACTCGAATTAGGTCTAGGGTTAGGGGTAGGTGTATGGTTAGGGTTTCTTTTAGTTTAAGGATTAGTGTTAGAGCTATGGCTCAGTTTTGTTTTAGGCTAGGGCTAGGCTTAGAGCTAGTTTTAGGATTAGTGGTAGGCTTAGGGCTAGTGTTTGGGTTAGGCTTAGGCTTCAGATTAGAGTTAGATTTAGAGATAGGTGTTGATCTATGGTTAGTGCTAGGGCTAAGGATAGGGCAAGGATTAGGACAATGTTTAGGGCTAGGGGTATGTTTATGGTATGTAATAGGTTTAGAACTAGTGATAGGGCTAGTGTGAGAGTTAGAGTTCATCTTATGGCTAGGTTTAGGGTTATGTTTAGAGGTAGGGCTAAATTAGGGCTAGGGTTAGTGTTAGGTATAGGCCTAGGTTTAGGGTTAGAATTTGGGTTACGTTTAGTTTAAAAGAATGGGTTATAGAAAGATTGAGGGCTTGGCGAGGTTTAATATTAGGGTTAGGACCAAGGTTAGGGTTAAGGTTATGTTTAAGGCTAGGGTTTAGGGTTAGGATGAGGGCTAGTGTTTGTATTAGGTTTAGGGCTAGTATTAGGTTTAGGGCTAATGTCAGGTGTAGGGGTACAATTAGGGATACATTTAGTGTTAGGTTTATGGCTTGGTCAAGTGTAAGGGTTAGGTTTATCATAAGGGTCAGTTTTAGAGCTAGGGTTATTATAAGGATCAGAATCAAGGTTAGGGTTTGGGTGAGGTTAGGGTTTAAGTTTAGGTCTCAAATTAGCATTAGATTTAGGGTTATGGAAATGATAGGGTTAAGTTTAGGGTTTAGTTGTGTTTTAGTGTAATGGGTAGGGTTAGGGTTAGGCCTAGGGTTAGCATAAGGGTTAGTTTTATCATTAGGATAATGGATAGAGTCAGACCTAAGTGTAGGGCTAAGATTATGTATAGAATTAGGGCTTTTGGGGGGTTAGTGTTAGGTTTAAGTTAAGGGTTAAAGCTAGGATTAGGACTCTGATTAAGGCTAGGTTTTTGGTTAGGTTAGGGCTAGGGTTAAGATTATGGCTAATGTACAAAGTAAGGTTATGATTAGTGCTAGTTATAAGTTTAGGGTTAAGCCTAAGTCTAGTATTAGGGTTAGATTTATGGTTACAATGATTTTAGAGCTAGGTTTAGTGTTAGGGTCAGAGTCAGGGTCAGGGTTAGTTTTCAGGTTAGGACTAGAATTAGGGATAGGGTTATGGATAGGGTTAGGGCTAGGTGTAAGGTTAGGGTTTGGTTTAGGTTAAGGGTTAAGATTAGGGCTATAACTCGGTTTTGTTTTAGGGCTAGGGCTGGGGTTAGGGCTAAGATTAGGTCTAGGTTTAAGGTGATGGTAAGGAAAAAGTTTAGAACTACCCTATATGTCTAAGGCAAGAGTTATAGTTAGTCTTAGGGCTAGGGTTATGTTTAGAGTTAGGGATAGGGCTAAGTTAGGTCTGGGATTAGGGCAAGTGTTAATGTTAGAGTTAGGCCTAGGCTTAGGGCTAGGTTTAGTGTTAGGGTTTGGATTAGGGTTAGGTTTAGGGTAAGGGATGAGTTTATACCTAGTTTTAGAGATAGGGTGAGGGTTAGAATTAGGGTTAGGCTTAGGGTTAGGGTATGATGAAGGCAAGGATTATGTCTAGGATGTGGATTAAGGTTTGTGTTAAGGTTAGGACTAGGATTAGAGCTAGGGCTAATGTCAGGTCTAGGGTTAGAGTTAGGGATAGTTTTAGGGTTAGGTTTATATCTAGGTCTATTGTAAGGGTTACGTTTATGGTTAGGGTCAGGTTTAGAGCTAGGAGTATTATTAGGGTCAGGGTTAGGGTTTAGGTTAGGTTATGGTTTATGTTTAGGGCTCGAATTAGTATTAGGTTTAATGATAGGTTAATGATAGGTTTAGGGTTCAAGTTAGATGTAGGGTAATGGATAGGTTTAGGGATGGGCATAGGATTAAGGTTTGGTCTATGGTTAGCATAAGGGTGAGGGTTATCCTTAGGGTAATGGATAGGGTTAGAGCTAGGTTTAGGGCTATGGTATGTTTAGGATTGGATCTAAGGTTAGGCTTAGGCTTAGGGTTAGGGCTATGGTTAGTGTAGATTAGCTTTAGGGTTAAAGATAGGGTAGGGATTGGATTAGGGCTAGGTTTTGCAATAGGTTAGGGCTATGGCTAAATTAAGAACATTTTATGATTAGGGCTAGTTTTAGGGTTAATGTTAGTGCTAGGTATAGTTTCAGGGTTTGGGTGATGTTTAGAGCTAGGGTTAATGTCATGGTTAGTGTTCAGATTAGGATTATGGTTATAATTGCAACCAGAATTAGGACTAGTGTTAGGTCTAGGGGAAGAGTTAGTGTGTGACTTAGGCTAAGGGTTATTATTAGGAATAGGTGTAGGTTCTCCTTTAGGTCTAGGGCTGGAGTTATGGCTAGATTTAGGATTAGGTTTAGGTCTAGAGCTAGTGTTAGAGTTTGGTTTAGGTTTAGGTTCAGGTTTAGACTTATGAATAGTGTTAGGGCCAGAATAAGGGTCAGGGTTAGGGTTAGGGTTTGGGTTATGGTTGGAGCTAGAATGAGGGCTAGGGTTATGACTAGCAATAGGATTAATGTTTGTGTTAGGTTAAGGATTAGGGTTAGAATTAGGATTTGAATTAGTGTTAGCGTTTGACTTAGGGTAAGGGATAGTGTTAGAGCTAGGGTTAGGGCTAGGGTTAGGGTTAAAGCTAGGTTTAGAGCTCAGATTAGGGCTAGTTTTTGTGTTAGGATTAGGGATAGGGTTAGAGTAACAGCTAATGTAAGAACTAGGGTTACAATTAGGGTTAATCTTAGGGTTATGATTAGGGGTTAGACCTCTACTTTTAGGATTAGGTTTAAGGTTAGGGTGATATTTAGAGCTAGTGTTAATGTTAAGTGAGTAGTCAGGGTCAGGGTTAGTTTTATGGTTAAGGTTAGAACTCAAATTACGGCTAGGGTAATGTAAGTGTTTGGTTTAAGGTTAGGATGGTGTTTAGAGCTAGGGTGAGTGTTAGGGTATGAGTCCGAATCAGGGTTAGTATTCAGGTTAAGGTTAGGACTCGAATTAGGGCTAGGGTTAGGTCTAGGTGAGTATTAGGATTTGGTTTAAGTTAAGGTGTAGTATTAGGGCAATTGCTTGGTTTTGATTTACTTCTAGGGTCAGGGTTAGGGCTAGTTTTACAAGTAGCATTAGGGGTAGGGCTAGTGTTTATGTTAGGCTTAGGCTTAGGGTTACTGTTAGATTTAGAGTTAGGGATAGATCTATGGTTATGGCTAGGAATAAGGACAGGGCAAGGTTTATGGCTAAGTTTAGAGCTTGGGTTAGGGTTATAGTAATGGATAGGGTTAGAACTAGGGATAGGGCTAGTGTGAAAGTTAGAGTTAGTCTTAGGGCTAGGGTTAGGGTTAGGGATATGGTTGAATTAGGGCTAGATTGGCATTATAACTAGGTTTAGAGGTTGAGTGAGGGTTAGAATTATGGACAGGCCTATGGTTACGGTTATGGTTATGATTAATGCTGGTTTTAGGGCTGGGATGAGAGCTAGGGTTTGTTTTAGGGTAGGGCTAGGATTAGGACTAGGAGTAATATCAGGTCTAGGGTTATGGTTACAGATATAATTAAGGTTAGATTTATGGATACAGGTAGTGTAAGGGTTATGTTTAGTTTTTGGTCAGTTTTAGAGCTAGGGGTATTATTAGGGTCACGGCCTTGTTTAGGGTTTGGGATAGGCTATGGTTTGAATTTTGGGCTTGAATTAGCATTAATGTTAGGGTTAGGGTAATGATAGGGTGAGGTTTAGGGTTTAGGTTTGGTTTAGGGTAATGGATAGGGTTAGGATTAGGGATAGGGTTAGATTTAGGCCTAGGGTTAGCATTAGTGTTAGGGTTATAGATATGGTGATAGAAATGTTTAGAGCTAGGGTTAGGGCTAGGGTTATGTTTATGATTAGGACTAGGGTTACGGTTAGTGTTAGGGTTAAAACTTGGGTTAGGTCTTGAATTAGGGCTAGGTTTTGTGTTAAGTTAGGGCTAGGGTTAGGGTTATGGCTAATGTAAGTATCAGGGTGACATTTAAGGCTAAATTGGGGTTTAGGGTTGGGGCAAGGTCTAGTGTTAGGTTTGGTTTAGGGTTAGGGTGATCTTTAGAGTTAGGGTTAGTGTTATGTTTGGCTTCATGGTCAGGGTTCGTTTTTGGTTCAGGTTAAAACTCAAATTAGGGCTAAGTTTAGGGTTAGGTTTAGGGTTTGGTTTAGGTTAAGGGTTAGGTTTAGGGCTATGTCTGGGATTTGTTTTAGGGCTAGGGCTAGGATTAGGGCTAGTTTTAGGATTGCATTAAGGTTAGGGCTATTGTTAGGTTTAGGTTTAGGCTTAGGGCTAAAGTTAGATTTAGAGTTAGAATTAGATCTATGTTAGGGCTAGGGCTAAGAATAGGGCTGGGGTTAGGGCTAAGATTAGGGCAAGGTTAGTGTTTGGGTTAGGCCTAAGGTTAGGGTAGGTTTAGGATTAAGCCTAGGTTTAGGGATAGGATAGCCCTGGGGTTTCTGTTAGGGTTACACCTAGGATTAGGGCTAGTGCTAATGTTAGGTCTAGGGTTAAGATTGGAATAGATTTAGAATGTTTTATGGCTAGGTCTAGTGTTATGGTTAGGTTTAGGGCAAGGGTCATGTTTAGAGCTAGGGGAATTATTAGGGTAAGGTTCAGGGTTAGAGTTTGTTTGAGGTAAGTGTTTAGGTTTAGGGTTCTAATTAGTTTTAGGGTCAGGGTTAGGGTAATGATAGATTTTGTTTAGGGTTCAGTTTAGGTTTAGGGTAATTGATAATGTTGGTGTTGGCAATAGGTCTAGAGTTAGCATTAGGGTCAGGGTTATGGTTAGGATAATGGATAGGGTTAAAGCCAAGCTTAGGGCTAGGTTTATGGTTAGAAGTAGGTCTTAGGTTAGGATTAGCCTTAGGATTAGATCTAGGGTTAGGGTTAGGGTTATGTTTAGTGTGAGAGTTGGGTTTTGAGTAGGTTTTGGACTAGGGCGAGGGTTAGGTTTAGGGTTATGTCTAGGGATAAGAATACAGTATGGTTAGGGTTAGGGTTAGGATTAGGGCTACGGTCATCTTTAGGGGTAGTGTTAGGGTTAGGGTAATGGATACAATTTGAGTAGGTTTAGGTTTATGGTTAGATTTATATTGAGGTTTAGACTTAGGATTAGGGCTATGGTTATGGTTAGGTTTATAAGGGTTAGGATTTGAGCTAGGGTTAGGTCTATTGTAAGGGTGAGGTTTAGGGTTAGGTCTAGAATTATTTTTCTGTTTAGGTTTAGGGTTAGGGTTAGGCCTAGGGTTATCAATAGAGTTATGGTTATTTTTAGGGTAATGGGTATCTTTAGAGATAGGTTTAGTGCTAGAATTAATGTTAGGATTAGGGCTAGGTTTAGGGTTAGATTTAGGGATAGGTGTAGGTTTATATTTATGATAAGGGTTAGGTTTTGATCCAGGGTTAGGACTAGGGCGAAGGTTAGGGTAGGGTTAGGGCTACAGTTTTTGTTAGCGTTACGCCTAAGGCTAGGTTAAGGCCTAGGATAAGATCTAGGTTTTGTGTTAGGTTTAGGCCTAGGGTTAGGGCTATGTATAATATAAAAGCTAGGGTTATGATTAGGGCTATTATTAGGTTTAGAGTTATGGCTAGGCCTAGTGTTAGGTTTAGATGTTGGTTAGGCTCAGGTTTAGAGATAGGTTTACTGTTAAGGACAAGATCAGTGTTCAGGTTAGAGTTAGTGTTAGGGTGAAAGCCAGAATTAGGACAAGGTTAGGTTTAGGGGTAGGATTAGTGTTTGTTTTAGGTTAAGGGTTATTGTTAGGGCTAGGACTAAGTTTTGTTTAGGTCTAGGGCTAGAGTTACTGCTAGATTTATGATTTGGTTTCAGTTTTGGGCTAGTTTTAGGTTGAGGATTAGGTATAAGTTTACTATAAAGCTTGTTTCAGGGTTTGGTTTAGGGTTAGGTTCAGGTTTACACCTATAATTAGTGTTAGTGTCAGAATAAGGGTGAATGTTAGGGTTCTATTTTGGGTTAGAATTAGGGCTAGAATGGGTGCTTGTGTTAGGATGAGAAATATGATTAGGCTAAGGATTAGGATTAGGTCTAGAGTTAGCATTATGGATATGGTTTGGCTTAGGGTAAGGGATACGGTTAGGGCTAGGGTTAGGGCTAAATTAGGGCTAGGATTAGTGCTAGAGTTAGTGTTAGTGTTAGGCCTATGGTTAAGGCTAGGGTTAGGGTTTGTGTAATTGTTAGGGTTAGGGTTAGTTTTAGGGCATGTGATGGGCTTATAGTTAGGTTCAGCGCTCGGTTGAGGGTTAAAATTAGGGATAGAGCCAGGGTGAGGGTTTGGATTAGGATTAAGGCTAGGTTTAGTGCTAGGATGAGGGCTAGGTTTTGTGTAAGGGTAAGGGCTAGAATTAGGGCTAGGACTAATGTCAGTTCTGTGGTAATGCTTAGGGTTAGGTTTATGGATAGGTTTAGTGTAAGGGTTAGGTTTAGGGTAAGGGTCAGGTTTAGAGCTGGGTGTATTATTAGGGTCAAATTCCAGTTTAGGGTTTACTTTAGGTTAAGGTTTAGGGTTAGGGCTCAAATTAACATTATTTTTAGGGTTAGAGTAATGAATAACATTAGGTTTAGGTTTCAGGCTAGGTATAGAGTAATATATAGGGTTAGTTTTAGTGATAGTGCTAGGTTTAGGCCTAGGGTTAGTATTTGGGATAGGCTTATGTGTAGGGTAATGGATAGAGTTAGTGCTAGTGTTAGATATTGGGTTAAAGTTAGGATAAGGACTAGGGTTAGTGTTATGCCTAGGGTTAGTGTTAGGGTTAGGTTTAGGTTAAGTGTTTATGGTTAGGGCTAGGGTGAGGTTTAGCGTTACAGTCAGGACTATGGTTAGAATTAGGGTTAAAGTTAGGGCTAGGGTTAGCATTAGTGTTAGGGGTATATTTAAAGTAATGGATAGAATTTGAGGTAGGATTTGTGCTATGGTTACAGTTAGGATTAGGGCAAGGGTTACGGTTAGGATTAAGGTTATGGTTACACTTAGGGTAAGAGAGTTTGAGCTAAGGTTAGGGCTAGGCAAGTGTGAGGGTTAGGGCTAGGGCTAAGGTTAGGATTAGGCTTACAGCTAGTTTTAGTGCTACATTTAGGGCTAAGTTTTGGAGGGAGGTTTATGGCTAGTGTTAGGACTATGGGTAATGTAAGAACTAGGATTATGGTTATGGCTAGTTTTAAGGTTAGGGTTATGGATAGGTCTAGTGTTATGGTATGTTTTGGGTTAGAATAATGTTTAGAGCTATGGGTTGTGTTAGGGTAAGGATCAGTGCTCAGGTTAGCATTGGATTTACAGTTAGGAGCACCTTTTTAGTAGGGTTAGTTCTAGGGGTATTGTTAGTCATTGTGTTAGACTAATGGTTAATGTTAGTGCTGGAGCTAGGTTTTTGTATAGGGCTATGGCTAGAGTTATGGCTATATTTAGGATTAAGTTTAGGTCTAGTGTTAATGTTATGGTTAGGGATAGGTATTGGTTTACCCATAGGGCTAGTGTTAGTGTTTGGTTTAGGGTTAGGGTCAGGCTTAGACCTAGGGTTAGTGTTAGGTTCAGAATAAGGGTCAGGGATAGGCTTAGTGTTTGGGTTAGGGTTAGAGAGAGAATGAGGCCTAGGGTTAGGACTAGTAATAGAGTTAGGGTTTGGTGTAGGCTAAGGATTAGGGTTAGGACTAGGGTAGCATTAGGGTGAGGGTTGACATAGGCTAAGGGATAGGGTTAGAGCTAGGGTTAGGGTTAGGGTTACTGTTAGCGTTAGGGTTAAAGCTAGGGTTAGGGTTCAGATTAAGGCTAGGTTTTGTGTTAGGGTTAGGGCTATTGCTAATGTAAGACCTGGCATTACGATTAGGGCTAGTTTTAGGATTAGGGGTAGGGCTAGGTTTAGTGTTTGGGTTAGGTTTAGGGTTAGGGTGATGTTTAGAGCTAAGGTCATTTTGGGGGTCAGAGTCAGGATCATTATTAGTTGTACGGTTAGGTTTAGGACTCTAATTAGGGCTAGGGTAAGGGCTAGGCGTAGTGTTAGTGTTTGGTTTAGGTTAAGGTTTAGGATTAAAGCTGTAGCTCAGTTTTGCTTGAATGCTATGGCTATGTTGAGGGATAGTTTTCAAATTAGCATAGAATTAGGGCTAGTGTTAGGGTGAGGTTTAGGTTTTAGGTTAGGGTAAGATTTAGAATGAGGATTAGATCTAGGTTTAGGGCTAGGGCTAAGTTTGGGGCTAAGGTTAGGGCTAGGCTTTGGGTCATGGTAAGGGATAATGTTAGAACTAGGGCTAGGGCTCAGGCAAGAGTTAGAGTTAGAGTTAGTCTTAGGGCTAGGGATATGATTAGATTTAGGGTTAGGGCTAAATTAGGTCTAGGATTAGAGCTAGGTTTAGTATTAAAGCTAGGCCTTGGTTTAGGGCTAGGTTTAGAATTAGAGTTAGGGTACAGTATGATATTATAGTTAGGTTAAGGGCTAGGGTGAGGTTTCACTTTAGGGTTAGGCCTAGTGTTAGGGTTAAGTTTCGGATTAAGACTAGGTTTAGGGGCAGGATTAGGGCTTTTTTTTAGCATAAGGGCTAACATTAGGGCTAAGGCTAATGTTAGGTCTAGGGTTATGGTTAGGGATAGTTTCAGGGTTAGGTTTATGGCTATGTATAGTGTAAGGTTTAGGTTGAGTGTAAGGGTCACTTTTGGAGATAGGGGTATTATGAGGGTCAGGATAACAGTTAGGGTTTGTTTAGGTTAAGGTTTAGGGTTAGGGCTCAAATTAGGTTAGGATTATGTTTAGGGTTAGGATAATGGATATGTTTAGGTTTAGGGTTCAGGTTAGGTTTATGGTAATGAATAGGGTTAGGGTTATGGATAGAGTTAGGGTTATCCTAGGATTAGTATTAGGGTTAGGGTTAGGGTAATAGAATTAGAGCTAGAATTGGGGCTAGGGTTATGGTTGGGATTAAGGATAGGGTTAGGATTAGGTTTAGAGTTAGGTTAGGGTTAAAGCTAGTGTTGGGGTTAGGGTTAGGGCTAGGTTTTAGATTAGGTTAAGGTTAGGGTAGGGCTATGGCTAATATAAGAACTAGGCTTACGATTAGTGCTAGTTTTAGAGTTAGGGTTAGGGCTAGGTCTAGTGTTAGGGTTAGGTTATGATTAGAGTGATGATTTGAAATAGGGTTAGTGTTAGGGTTAGAGTCAAGGTCAGTGTTAGTTTTAGGGTTAGGGATAACACTAGAAATAAGGCTAGAGTTATGGGTAGGTGTAGGCTTTTGTTTTGTATTAGGTTTAGGGCAAGAATTAGGGGTAGGTCTAATGTCAGGTCTGAGGATACAGTTAGGATAGTGTTAGGGTTAGGGCTATGGCTCAGTTTTGTTTTAGAGCTACAGCTAGGTTCAGAACTAGTTTTAGGATTAGAGATAGTGTTAGGGCTAGTGGTAGGGTGAGGTTCAGGCTAAGTTTTAGGGTTATATTTAGAGTTATGTTTTGATCTAGGGTTAGGACTTGGGCTAGGTTTAGGGGTTAGGTTAGGGCTAGTGTTAGGGTTATGGTAACAGATAGAGTTAGTATTGGAAATAGGTCTAGGGCAAGAGTTAGAGTTAGTCTTAGGGGTAGGGTTAGAGTTAGGGTTATGATTAACATTAAATTAGGGATAGGATTAGAGCTAGGGTTAGTGTTAAGGTTAGGGTCAGGGTTAGGGGAAGGGATGTGGTTATACATAGGCTCAGAACTAGGGCGAGCGTTGAAATTAAGGATTGGGCTAGGGTTAGGGTTCAGGTTAAGATTAAGGCTAGGTTTAGGGCTAGGTTGAGGGCTTGGGTTTGTGTTAGTTTTAGGGCAATAATTAGGTCTACGGCTAATGTCAGTTAGGGTTACGCTTATGGATAGTGTTAAGGTTAGGTTTATGGCTACGCCTTTTGTAAGGGTTAGGTTTCAGGAAAGGGTCCGGATTAAAGCTAGGTGTATTGTTAGGGTAAGTGTCTTGTTTAGGGTTTGGTTTAGGTTATGGTTTAGGTTTAGGGCTTGATTTAGCATTAGTGTTAGGGATTGGGTTAGAGTAATTACTAAGGTTAGGTTTAGTGTTCAGGTTAGTTTTATTAAATATATAGGGTTATTGTTAGAGATAGGTTTAGAGTTAGGCCTAGGGTTAGCATTTGGATTAGGCTTATGTTTAGGGTAATGGATAGGTTTAGGACTAGGGTTATGGTTAGGATTAGGGCTAGGGTTAGATTTAGGGTTAAGCCTAGGTTTAGTGTTAGGGTTAGGTTTAAGGTGTTAGGTTTTGAGCTACGGTTAGGGCTAGGGCAATGGTTAGGGTTAGTGTGACATCTGGGTTTAGGGTTAGGGTTAAGTTTAGGGCTAGGTTTAGCATTAGGTTTAGGGTTATGTTTAGGGTAATGGATAGACTTAGAACTAGGGTTTGGCCTTGGTTATGGTTAGGATTAGGACTAGGGTTAGGATTAGGGTTAGGTATAGATTTATATTTGGGCAAAGGTTAGTGTTTGAGCTGGGTTAGGGTTAAGGCAAGGGTTAGGGTTAGGGTTAGATCTAGGGTTAGGGTTAGGGTTAGGGTTACGCTTAGAGCTAGGTTTTGTGTGAGGTTTAGGGCTAACGGTAGGGCTTTATGTAATGTAAGACCTAGAGTTAGGGTTATGGCTAGGTCTATTATTAGGATTATGGCTAGATTTTGGGTTAGCATAATATTTAGAGCTGAGATTTGTGTTACAGAAAGGGACAGTGTTTGGGTTAGGGTTATGGCCATAATTAGGGCTAGGTTTAGGTCTAGAGGTACACGTAGTTTTTGGGTTAGGTTAAGGGTTATTGTGAGGGCTAAGGCTAGGTTTTTGTTTAGGTCTAGAGCTAAAGTTAAGGCTAGATTTTGAATTAGGTTTAGATCTAGGGATAATGGTAGGGTTAGGTTTAGGTATAAGGTTGCCAGTAGGGTTAGTGTTAGGGTTTGCTTTATGGTTATAGAGAGTTTTAGACCTCTTGTTTGTGTTATGGTCAGAATAAGGGTCAGGGTTAGGTATAGGGTTTTGGATAGGGTTAGAGCTAGAATTAGATCTAGGGTTAGGACTATTAATAGGGTTAATATTTGTTTAGCCTAAGAATTAGGACTAGGTCTAGGGTTACCATTAAGGTTAGGGTTTTGCTTAGGGTAAGGGATAGGTTTAGGGTTAGGGTTAGGGTTATGGTTAGGGTTAAAGCTAGGTTTAGGGCTCAGATTAAGGCTAGTTTTTGTGTGAGGTTTAAGGCTAGGGTTAGGGCAATGACAAATATAAGAACTAGGGTTACAATTAGGGTTAGTTTTAGGGTTAGGTTAGGTTAGGTTAGGTTAAGGCTAGGGTTAGGGCAATGGCAAATATAAGAACTAGGGCTACAATTAGGGTTAGTTTTAGGGTTAGGTTAGGGTCAGGTTTAAAGTTAGATTGATATTTATAGCTAGAGATTATGTTAGGATATGAGTCAGGTCAGAGTTATTTTTACGGTTAGGGTTAGGACTCGAATTAGGGCTAGGGTTAATGTTAGGGTTTGGTTTAAGTTTAGGGTGCTGTTTAGAGCTAGAGTGAGTGTTAGGATATGAGTCAGGTTCCAGGTTATTTTTAAGGTTAGAATTAGGACTTGAATTAGGGCTAGGGTTAGTTCTAGGTGTAGTGCTAGTGTTTGGTTTATTTTAAGGTTTAGTGTTAGGCCTGTTGCTCAGTTTTGTTTTAGTGCTATGGTTAGGGTTAAAGCTAGTTTTATGATTAGCATTAGGGTTAGGGCTAGGGTTATGATTTGGGTTAGGATTAAGTCTGGGTTTAACACTAGGATTAGGGATAGGTTTTGTGTTAGGTTTAGGGCAAGAATTAGGGTTATGGCTAATGTCAGGTCTAGGTTTACAGTTAGGGAGAATCTTAGGGTTAGGTTTATGGATAGGTCAAATTTAAGTGTTATGTTTAGGGAAAGGGTAAGGTTTAAAGGTAGGTGTATTACTAGGGTCATGGTCATGCTTTGGGTTTGGGTTAGGATAAGGTTTAGGTTTAGGGCTCAATTAGCATTAAGGTTAGAGTTAGGGTTAGGGTAATGTATATGGTTAGGATTAGGGTTCAGGTTAGGTTTAGAGTAATAGATATGGTTTTGGTTTGTGAAAGGTTTAGGGTTAGGCCTAGAGTTATCATTAGCATTATGGTATCATTAGGGTAATTTATAAGGTTATATGGTTAGGGTTATGGTTAGGATTAGGGCTAGAGTTAGGGTTAGGGTCAGGGTTAGGGAGAGGGTTAGAGTTAGGATTAGGTTCTGGAAATGGTTTAGAGTTTGAGCTAGGGTTAGTGCTAGGGTAAGGTTAGTGCTAGGGTAATGGTCATGGTTAGTGTTAGGGTTAGGGCTAGGGTTATCATTAGGGTTAGGGTAATAGGATTAGATGTCAGGTTAGAGTTACAGATAAGTTTAGGTTAGAGTTAGGGTTAGGTTTAGGGTTAGGGTTAGGATTTGAACTAGCTTAGGTTAGGTTTAGGGTTAGGTTCACTGCTAGTTCTAGGGTAAGGTGTATGTTTATGTTTAGGTATGGTTAGCTTTAGGTCTAGTGTTATCATTAGGGTAAAGTTTAGGGTTAGTGTAATGGGTAGGTTTTGAGCTAGGGTTATGTCTAAAGTTCAGGTTAGGATTAGGGCTAGGTTAATGTTAGGATTAGGCCTTTGGTTAGAGTTAGGGTTAACTTAAGTTTAAGGGTTAGGGATTAAGGTATGGTTAGGGCTGGAGTGAGGGTTAGGGTTACAGTCAGGGCTAGGTTAGGGTTAGGATAAGGGTTAGGGCTAAGGTTAGCATTAAGTTTAGTGTTATGGTTAAGGTAGTGGATAGAGTTAGAGCTAGGGTTTGTGCTATGGTTAAGGTTAGGATTAGGTCTAGGGTTTGGGTGAGGTTTTAGGTTTGGGCTAGGGTTATGTTTATGGTAAGGTTAAGGGTTTGAGCTAGGGTTAGAGCTAGTTCAAGGGTTAGGGTTAGGTTTAGGGCTAGGTTTAGGGTTAGAGTTATGCTTAGGGTTAGGTTTTGGGCTACAATTAGGGCTGGGTTTTGTGTGAGGTTTAAGGCTAGTGTTATGTGTATTAGTAATTTAAGAGCTAGAGTTATGGTTATGGCTAGATTTAGGGTTTTTCTAGTGTTAGGGTTAGTTTTTGAGTTAGGATAAGGTTTAGAGCTAGGGTTTTTGTTAGGGTAAGTGTCAGGGTTCAGGTTAGGATTAGGTTTAGGGTTAGGTCCAGAACGTGGACTAGGGTTAGGTCTAGGGATAGGGTTAGTGTTTGGTTTAAGTTAAGGGTTATTATTAGAGCTAAGTCTAGGGTTATGGCTATATTTAGAATTAGGTTTAGGTCTAGGGCTAGTGTTTGGGTTATCATAAGGGATAGGGTTAGATCTAGGGATAGGTCTAGGGCGAGAGTTAGAGTTTGTCTTAGGGTTACGGTTTGGTAGGTTTAGGTTTAGGGCTTTATTAGGGCTAGGTTTAGAGCTAGGGTTAGTATTAAGGCTAAGCCTAGGTTTAGGGCTAGGGTTAGCGTTATGGTTATGATTAGGCATGATGTTATCACTAGGTTTAGAACTAGGGCGAGGTTTAAATTTAGGGTTAGGGCTAGTGTTAGAGTTAGGGTTAGGATTAAAGCTAACTTTAGGGCTAGGATTAGAGCTAGCGTTTGTTTTAGTGTTAGGGCTTCATTAGTGCTAGGGCTAATGTCAGGTATAGGATTATGGTTAGAGATAGTTTGAGGGTTAGGGTTATGACTAGGTATTTTGTAAGTGTTAGGTGAAGATTTAGGGTAAGTTTTAGAGCTAGGGTCATTATTAGGGTAAGGTACAGGGTTCCAGGTTGGATTAGGTTAATGTTTAATGTTAGGGCTCAAATTAGATTTAGGGTTAGGGTTAGGATTAGGTTTATGGATATGGTTAGGTTTAGGGTTCAGGTTAGTTTTAGTGTAATGGATAGGTTTAGGGTTAGGAATAGGGTTAGGGTTATCCTAGGGTTAGGGTTAGGGTTAAGGTAATGATAGGATTAGAGATTGTTTTACGGCTAGGGTTATTGTTAGGATTAGGGCTAGGGTTAGTGTTAGGTTTTGTGTTATTTCAAGGGTTAAGGTTAGCATTAGATTTAGGGTAAGTGTTAGATCTAGGGTTACAGTTATTGTTAATGTTAAATCTAGTGTTAGGGCTCTGATTAGGATAGGTCTTGGGGCTAGGGTTAGGTTAGGTTTAGGGCTAAATTAGGGCTGGAATTAGGTCAAGGCTTTGTGCTAGTATTAGGCCTAGTTTTAGGCTTAGATTTAGGTTTAGGGATAGGGGTAGGTTTAGGGGAAGGGATGGGGTTATAGCTAGTGTTAGGGCTAGGTCGAAGGTTAGAATTATGGTTAGGGCTAGGGTTATGCTTTGGGTTAGTAATAAGGATAGGTTTGGGGCTAGAATGAGGGCTAGGGTTTGTTTTAGGGTTATGGCAATAATTAGGGCTAGGGCTAGTGGCAGGTCTAGGGTTACGGTTAGGGATAGATTGAGGGTTAGATATATGGCTAGGTCTGGGGTAAGGGTTAGATTTAGAGCTGGGGTTATGATTAGGGTTAGAATCAGGTTTTGGTTTTGGTTTAGGTTAGGGTTTAGTATTGAGGCTCAAATTAGCATTAGGGTTAGGGATATGGTATGATAGGGTTAGGTTTAGGGTTCAGGTTAGGTGTAGGGTAATAGATAGGGTTAGAGGTAGTGAAAGGGTTGGATTTAGCCTAGGGTTAGCATTAGAGTAAGGGTTATGTTTAGGGTAATAAAGAGGGTTAGAACTAGGGTTAGGGCAAGTGTTATGGTTAGTATTAGGGCTTGAGGTAGGGTTAGGGTTAGGGTTAGGCCCAGGGATAGTGTTAGGTTTAGGTTTAGGGTACGGTTTAAGGTTTGAACTAGGGTTAGCACTAGGGCGAATGTTAGGTTTAGGGTTAGGCCTAGGTTACAGGTATGGTTAGGCTAAAGTTTAGTGTTAGGATTAGGGCTAGGCTTATCATTAGGTTTAGGGTATTGCATAGGGTTTGATATCGGGTTAGGGTTCAGGTTAGTATTAGGTTCTGGCTTAAGGGTAGTGTTAGGGATAGATGTAGGGTTAGGTTTAGTGTAATGGTTAGGATTTGAGCTGGGTTAGGTCTATGACAAGGTTTAGATTTATGGCTATGTCTAGGGTTAGGGCTAGGGTTGTCATTAGGGTTAGGGTTAGGGTAATGGGTAGGGTTAGAGCTAGAGTTATGGCTAGGGTTAAGGTTAGGATTAGGGCTAGGGTTAAGGTTAGAGTTAGTTTTAGGCCAAGGGTTAATGTTAGCATTAGGTTATATTTAAGGGTTAGGGATTGAGCTAATATTTGCACTAGGACGAGGTTTAGGGTTAGAATCAAGGTTAGGATTAGGGATAGGGTTAGCATTAGGGTTAGGGTTATGGTTAGGGTAATGTATAGAGTTAGAGGTAGGATTTGGCTTATGGTTATGGCTTGTTTTAGCATTAGTGATAAGGCTAGGTCTAGTTTAGGGTTAGGTTTTTGGTTAGAAAAAGGTTTTGAGCTATGGTTTGTGTTAGGGTAAGGGTCAGTGTTTGGGTTAGTGTTAGGTTTATGATTAGGTCCAGCATTAGGACTAGGGTTAGGTCTAGGGGTAGAGTTAGTGTTTGGGTTAGGTTAAGGGTTATTGCTTGGGCTAAGGCTAGGTTTTTGTTTAGGGCTATGTTAGACTTATTGCTAAATGAAGGATTAGGTGTAGATTTAGGTCTAGTGTTAGGGTTAAGTATAGGTATAGGGTTACAGGTTGCACCAATGTTAGGGGTCGATTTACAGTTAGGGTCAGGTTTAGACCTATGGTTAGTATTAGGGTCAGAATAAGGGTCAGGGTTAGATTTAGGGTTTTGGATAGGGATAGAGCTAGATTGAGAGCTAGTGTTAGGACTAGTAATAGAGTTAGGGTTTGGGTTAGGCTAAGGATTAGGTTAATACTAGGTAGCTTTAGGGTTAGAGTTTGGCTTAGGGTAAGGGACAGGGTTAGTGCTAGGGTTAGGGCTAGGTTTAGGGCTAGGCTTAAGGTGAGGGTTAGGGTTAGGGCTAGGGTTAGAGTTAAACTACTGTTAGGGCTCGGATTAGCACTATGTTTTGTGTTAGCTTTAGGTCTATGGCTAATGTAAGAAATAGGGTTAAAATTGGGGCTAGTTTTAGGGTTATGGTTACGTCTATGTCTAGTATTAGGTTAGTTTAGGTTTAGGGTTATGTTTAGGATAATGGATAGGTTAGGGTTAGGGAATGTGTTAGGGTTAGGCTAAGGGTTAGCATTAGGTTTAGGGTTCAGGTTAGGGTATTGGATAGGGTTAGAGCTAGGGTTAGGGCTAGGGTTTTGGTTAGGGTTAGGGCTAGGGTTAGAATTGGGTTTAGGGTTAGTGTAAGGATTAAAGTTAGGGTTAGGTTTAGGGTAAGGGTTAGAGCTACATTTAGGGATAGAGAGAGTTAAAACTAGGGTTTGGGCTCAAATTAGGGCTACGTTTTGGGTTTTGTTAGGGCTAGTGTTAGTGATATGGCTAATGCAAGAACTAGGGTTATGATTGGGGCTAATTTTATGGTTACAGTTAGGACTAAGTCTAGTTTTAGGATTAGGTTTAAGTTTAGGGTGATGTTTTGAGCTACAATTAGTGTTAGGTTCAGAGTCAGGTTTAGGGTTAGTTTTAGGTTAGGGATAGGACTTGAATTAGGGCTGGGCTTAGAGCTAGATGTAGGGTTAGGATTTGGTTTAAGTTAAGGATTAGGGTTACTGCTATAGCTTGGTTATGTTTTAGGGCTAAGGCTAAGGTTATGGTAAGGGATAGAGTTAGAACTAGTAATATGGCTAGGCAAGAATTAGATTTAGTCTTAAGGCTAGGGTTAGGATTAGGGTTAGGGCTAAACTAGGCCTAGGAATAAGTCTAGGATTAGTGTTAGGGTTAGGCCTAATTTTAGGGCTATGTTTAGGGCTATGTTTAGGGTTAGTTTTAGGGGAAGAGATGGGGTAATAGCTAGGTTTAGGGCTAGGGCGATGATTAGAATTAGGTTTAGGGATAGGGTTAGAATTGGGTTAGGATTAAGGCTAGATTTGGTGTTAGGATGTGGGCTAGGACTTTTGTTAGGTTTAGGGCAAATTTTAGGGATAGGGATATGTCAGGCATAGGGTTATGGCTAGGGGTAGTTATAGGGTTAGTTTCATGGCTAAGTCTTGTATAAGGGTTAGGTTTAGGGTAAGGATCAAGTTTAGAATTAGGTGTTTTTTAAGGTCAGCTTCAGGTTTCGGTTATGGGTTAGGTTAAGTTTTAGGGTTAGGGCTCAAATTAGGCTTTGGGTTAGAGTTAGGTTTAAGGTAATGGATAGTTTTAAGTTTAGGATTCAGGTTAAGATTAGAATAATGGGTATGGTTAGGGTTAGTTATAGGGTTAGGGTTAGGTCTAGGGTTAGCATTTGTGTTATGGATATTGTTAGGGTAATAGATAGCATTAGAGCAAGGGTTAGGGCTAGCGTTTTGGTTAGGATTAGGGCTAGAGTTAGGGTTAGGGTTAGGCCTAGGGCTAGGTTAGCGTTTGGGTTAGGTTTAGGATATAGGTTAGGTTTGAACTAGGGTTAGTGCTAGGGTGAGAGTTAGGTTTAGTGTTATGTCTAGGGTTAGATTTACAGTTAAGGTTAGGGTTAGAGTAAGGGTTAGGGCTAAGGTTACCTTTAGAGTTAGGTTAATGGATAGGATTAGGTGTCAAGTTAGGGTTAGGGGTAGTTTTAGGTTTAGGGTTAGTGTTTGGGTTTGTGCTAGGGTTAGTTAGAGTATAGTTTAGGATTTGATCTAGGGTTAGGGCTATGATGAGGGTTAGATTTAGGGTTAGGTCTAGGATTAGGTTTACAGTTAGAGTTAGAGCTAGGGTTATCATTAGGTTTAGGGTTACGTTTATTGTAATGGATAATTATAGAGATAGTATTAGAGCTAGTATTAACATTATGATTAGGGCTAAGGTTAGCATTAGGTTTAGGGATAGGGATAGGGTTATGTTTAGGGTTAGGGTTAGGGTTTTAGCTAGGTTTAGGTATAGGGTTAGGATTAGCATGAGGGATACGATTAGGGTTAGGGTTATGCTTAGGGCTAGGTTTAGGCCTAGGATTAGGGCTAGATTTTGTGTTAGGTTTAGAGCTAGGGTTAGGGCTATGGGTATATAAGGACTAGGGTTATGGCTACATCTGGTGTTAGGTTTATGTTTTGGTTAGGGTCAGTTTTAAAGCTAAGTTAGTGTTAGTGTCAGGGTCTGTATTTGGATTAGGATTAGAGTTAGGGATAGAGTCTAAATTAGGATTGGTTAGGTCTAGATGTAGGGTTAGTGTTTGGGTTAGGTTAAGTGTTATTATTAGGGCTAGGGGTAGGTTTTTGTTTCGATCATGGGTGAGAGATATGGCTAGATTTAGGATTAGTTTTATGTCTAGGGCTAGTGTTAGTGTTAGGTTTAGGTATAGGTTTATGGGTAGGGCTAATGTTAAAGTTTGGTTTATGGTTAGGGTCAGTGTTATGGTTAGTGTTTGGGTTATGGTTATAACTAGAATGATGGCTAGGTTTTGGACTAGTAATAAAGTTAGGATTTGTGTTAGGCTAAGGATTAGTGTTAGGACTAGGGTTACCATTAAGGTTAGGGTTTGTTATTGGTCCGTTTAAATTGTGTGTGTCTTCCTGACTCAATCTGGGCAGATCGTATGACTTAAGAAATTTATCGATATCTTCACTATCTTCTATTTTATTCTAATATAGGGTTTCAAAATACTTTCTAATTATCTTCTGTATTTCTCTAGTGTCTGTTGTGATATTGCCTTTTTCATCCCGTATGTTAGTAATTTGAGTTCTCTCTCTTCTTCTCTTCGTTAGCATGGCTAAGGGCCTATCAATCTTATTTATTTTTTCAAAGAACCAACTTTTAGTTTTATCAATTTTTTTCAATGTTTTTTTTTTGTTTCAATTTCGTTGATTTCTGCTCTAATTTTAATTATTTCTTGTCTTCTACTACATTTGCTGTTGTTTTCCTCTTCCTTTTCTAGGTTTTTGAGGTGTAGTGTGAGTTCATTTATTTGTTGTTTTTTTTTTTCTTTTTTTGAGGAAAGAAATCCAAGAAATGAATTTCCCTCTTAAAACTGCTTTCATTGTGTCCCATAGATTCCGGTATGTTGTGTCTGTATTGTCATTTGTCTCTAAGAATTTTTTTATCTCTTCCTTTATGTCTTCTGTAACCCATTGATCATTCAATAACATATTGTTCATTTTCCATGTGATGTAGGATTTTTCCTTCCTTCTTTTATCATTGATTTCCAGTTTCATTCCATTATGATCAGATATGGTGCATGGTATTATCTCCACACCTTTATATTTAGTAAGAGTTGCCCTATGGCATAATATATGGTCTATCTTTGAGTAGGATCCATGTGCTGTTGAGAAGAACGTGCATCCACTTGATGATGGTTGATATATTCTATATATGTCAGTTAAGTCTAGGTTATTGACTGTGCTGTTGAGTTCTATAGTTTCTTTATTCAGCTTTTGTCCAGAGGATCTGTCTAATGGTGAGAGCGGTGTGTTGAAGTCACCCATAATTATTGTGTTGTAGTCTATTTGACTCTTGAACTTGAGGAGAGTTTGTTTTATGAACGTTGCAGCTCCGTTGTTTGGTGCATACAAATTGATAATTGTTATGTCTTGTTGGTGGATGGTTCCTTTTAACAGTATATAGTGTCCTTCTTTATCCCTTTTGATTAACTTAGGTTTGAAGTTGATTTTATTTGATATGAATATGGCCACTCCTGCTTGCTTCTGAGGGCCATGTGAGTGGTATGATTTTTCCCAACCTTTTACCTTCAGCCTGGGTATGTCTTTTCCTATCATATGAGTCTCCTGAAGGCAGCATATTGTTGGATTTTTTTTTTTTTTTGACCCAGGTTACTAGCCTATGTCTCTTGAATGGTGAGTTTAGGCTATTAACATTTAAGGTTACAATTGAAATATGATTTGTACTTCCAGTCATGTTTATTTATTTTAGTTTGGCTAGGTTTTACTTTTTGGTTATTTTCTTCCCCCTTTACTGAGATACCTCCTGCTGTTAGTTTTGGGCACTATTTTTCAATTCCTCTTCTTGTAGTATTTTGCTCAAAATACTTTGCAGTGCTGGTTTTCTGGCTGCGAATTCTTTTAGCTTTTGTTTATCATGAAAGATTTTAATTTCAGTGCTGGGGATGTGGCTCAAGCGGTAGCGCGCTCACCTGGCATGTGTGCAGCATGGGTTCAATCCTCAGCACCACATACAAACAAAGATATTGTGTCCGCCAATAACTGAAAATAAATATTAAAAAATTCTCTCTCTCTCTCTAAAAAAAAGATTTTAATTTCATTGTCAAATATGAAGCTTAATTTTGCTGGATACAGTATTCTTGGTTGGAATCCATTATTTTTCAGCATGTGAAATACATTGTTCCAGGATCTTCTCGCCTTCAAAGTCTGTGATGAAAAATCAGTCATTAACCTTATTGGTTTACCCCTGAATGTAATCTGCCTCCTTTATCTTGTAGCTTTTAATATTATCTCCTTGTTCTGTATGTTGGCTATCTTCATAATTATATGTCTTGGAGTTGGTCTATTATAGAAGAAGTCATCAAAAGACTACCAACCAAAAAAAGCCCTGGACCGCATGGGTATACAGCAGAGTTTTACAAAACCTTCAAAGAAGAATTAATACCAATACTTTTCAAGCTATTTCAAGAAATAGAAAAAGAAGGAGCTCTTCCAAATTCATTCTATGAGGCCAACATCACCCTGATCCCGAAACCAGACAAAAACATTTCAAAGAAAGAAAACTACAGACCAATATCTCTAATGAACTTGGATGCAAAAGTTCTCAGTAAAATCCTGGTGAATCAAATACAAAAGCATATCAAAAAAGTTGTGCACCATGATCAAGCAGGATTCATCCCTGGTATGCAAGGCTGGTTCAATATATGGAAATCAATAAATGCAATTCACCACATCAATAGACTTTTTTTTTTAAACAAGAAGTTTATTTAAACAACAAGATGCTTGATTTGAAGGGAAAACTATCTAGGAATCTTTTTCAAGAGTAATTGACCCCTTCTTAAAGACAGATTGCCCTACATGTAACAGCTACGTACAAAAAAGTTATAAAATTGTCCTTGGTTTTACAATGATAAATGAAAAACATTAAAATTCTCCAATCGAACAAGGTATGAAAGGATTTTTATGTTGTTCAGGTTTTTGTTGTTGTTGTTGTTGTTTTTGTTTTTTGTTAAAACAGTGAGAGCAAAATAACTTACTGGAATATAAAGATAAGAGCTGAATGAGCATGCCACTAATGGAGAAAGGGGATATTTTCACAGAACCAGTATTTTTCCCCATCCCATCTCCATTTGATGTCAATCAAAACATATCATTGGCCATTTAGTTTTTAAAAAAATGCAATATGCTTGTGCACATACACCAGTTGCTTTATGTACAATAAAGGAATGGGGAAGGGGAAAAATGAAAGAATAAAGAAAACTATATTGTAGTAGTCAGGATGTGGTGGAACCAAATTGCAGTTTTCTAATTGAGAATGTATTCTTCGTCTGTAAGAACAGAGTTCTGGAGTAAAGTAGCAGGTTCCCTTTTTAGTAGACACCTCCTGTCTGCTGCTGGAACACATCAATTGTATCTTCATCCTCCATTTCCAACTGTGCAGGTGTGTCTGTTTCATTAATTGGCTGCCCATCAAATTGGAATCTGATCTGCCTCATCAACAAACCCTGTCTTTCACAATATGCTTTCATTAGTTTACTAAGTGGTTTATGCCTCTTAATCTTAAACTGCACCACAGAACCATCCTGCCCCGCCACCTTCAAGTTAATATGATCGTTGTTCTCAGTCTTGACTCCTTCCTTGGGCTTTTCATCGGCCATGGCGAGCACCGGAGTCTCCTCAGCTGCCGCTTCACAAAAGAGGTACCAGGTCCGCACCAAACGAGCACACAAGCAGCTCCAGGAGCGGCAGAAGAAGCCACATCAATAGACTTAAAGACAAGAACCATATGATCATCTTGATAGATGAAAAAAAAAAAAAACATTCAACAAAGTACAGCATCCCTTTATGTTCAAAACCTAGAAAAACTAGGGATAACAGGAACTTACCTCAACATTGTAAAAGCTATATATGCTAAACCTCAGGCTAGCATCATCCTAAATGGAGAAAAACTGAAGGCATTCCCCCTAAAATCTGGAACAAGACAGGGATGCCCTCTATCACCCACTTCTATTCAATTTAGTTCTTGAAATACTAGCCAGAGCAATTAGACAGAAAAAAGAAATTAAAGGCATAAAAATAGGAAAATAAGAAATTAAATTATTGCTATTTGCTGATGACATGATAATATATTTAACAGACCCAAAAGGGTCTACAAAGAAACTGCTAGAGTTAATAAATGAATTCAGCAAAGTGGCAGGATATAAAATCAACACGCATAAATCAAAGGCATTCCTGTATATCAGCAACAAAACTTCTGAAATGGAAATGAGGAAAACCACTCCATTCACATTATCCTCAAAGAAAATAAGATACTTGGGAATCAACCTAACAAAAGAGGTGAAAGATTTATACAATGAAAACTACAGAACCCTAAAGAGAGAGAAGATTTTAGAAGATGGAAAAATGTACCCTGTTCATGGATAGGCAGAACTAACATCATCAAAATGGCGATATTACCCAAAGTTCTCTACAGGTTTAATGCGATGTCAATCAAAATCCCAATGGCATTTCTTGTAGAAATAGATAAAGAAATCATGAAATTCATATGGAAAAACAAAAGACCCAGAATAGCAAAAGCAATTCTAAGCAGGAAGTGTGAATCTGGAGGTATAGCGATACCAGAGTTCAAACTGTACTACAAAGCAATAGTAACAAAAACAGCATGGTACTGGTACCAAAACAGGCAGGTGGACCAATGGTACAGAATAGATGACACAGAAACCAATCCACAAAATTAAAACTTTCTTATATTTGATAAAGGGGGTAAAAGCATGCAATGGAGGAAGGATATCATCTTCAACAAATGGTGCTGGGAAAATTGGAAATCCATATGCAACAAAATGAAACTGAATCCCTTTCTCTCGCCATGCACAAAAGTTAACTCAAAATGGATCAAGGAGCTAGATATCAAATCAGAGACACTGCGTCTGATAGAAGAAAAAGTTGGCTACGATCTACATACTGTGGGGTAGGGCTCCAAATTCCTTAATAGGACGCCCATAGCCCAAGAATTAATAACAAGAATAAACAAATGGGACTTACTTAAACTAAAAAGTTTTTTCTCAGCAGAGAAACAATAAGAGAGGTAAATAGAGAGACTACATCCTGGGAGCAAATTTTTACCCCTCACACTTCAGATAGAGCCCTAATATCCAGAATATACAAAGAACTCAAAAAATTAAACAATAAGATAACAAATAACCCAATCAACGAATGGGCCAAGGACCTGAACAGCCACTTCACAGAGGAGGACATGCAATCAATCAACAAGTACATGAAAAAATGCTCACCATCTCTAGCATTCAGAGAAATGCAAATCAAAACCACCCTAAGATACCATCTCACTCCAGTAAGATTGGCAGCCATTATGAAGTCAAACAACAATAAGTGTTGGCGAGGATGTGGGGGAAAGTTTACACTTGTACACTGCAGGTGGGACTGCAAATTGGTGCAGCCAATTTGGAAAGCAGTATGGAGATTCCTGGGAAAGCTGGGAATGGATCCACCATTTGACCCAGCTATCACCCTTCTCGGACTATTCCCTGAGGATCTTAAATGAGAGTACTATAGGGATACTGCCACATCAATGATCATAGTGGCACAATTCACAATAGCTAGACTGTGGAACCAACCTAGATGCCCTTCAATAGATGAATGGATAAAAAAAATGTGGCATCTATACACAATGGAGAATTACGCAGCACTAAAAAATGACAAAATCATAGAATTTGCAGGGAAATGGATGTCATTAGAGCAGATTATGCTAAGCAAAGCTAGCCAATCCTTAAAAAACAAATGCCAAATGTCTTCTTTGATATAAAGAGAGCAACTAAGAACAGAACACGAAGGAAGAACATGAGGAAAAGATTAACATTAAACAAAGACGAGTGGGGGGAGAGAAAGGGAGAGAGAAGGGAAAGCATATGGAAATGGTAGGAGACCCTCAATGTTACACAAAATTACATATAAGAGGTTGTGAGGGGAAAGCAGGGGGAAACAAGGGAGAGAATTGAAAAACAGCAGATGAGGTAGAGAGCAAAGATGGGAGGGGAGTGGAGGGGGGATAGTAGGGGATAGGAAAGGTAGAAGAATACAACAGTCACTAATATGCCATTATGTAAAAATGTGAATGTGTAACCAATGTGATTCTGCAATTTGTATTTGGGGTAAAAATGGGAGTTTATAACCCAATTGAGTCAAATGTATTAAAGATGATATATCATGAGCTTTGTAATGTTTTGAACAACCAAGGGAAAAAAAAGGTTAGGGTTTGGCTTAGGGTAAGGGATAGGATTAGTGCTAGGGTTAGGATTAGGGTTAGGGATACTGTTAGGGTTAGGTTTAGGTATAGGTTTATTGCTAGTGCTAGAGTTAGGGTTCGGTTTAAGTTCAGGGTCAGGTTTAGACCTACGGTTACCATTAGGGTCAGAATAAGTGTCAGGTTTGGGTTATGGTTAGAGCTAGAATGAGGGCTAAGTTTTGGACTACTAATAGGATTAGGGTTTGGGTTAAAGTAAGGATTAGGGTTAAGACTAGTGTTACCATTAGGGTTAGGGTTAACTTAGGGTAAGGGATAGGGTTAGAGCTAGGGTTATGGCTATGTTTAGGGTTAGGGTTAGGGCTAGTGTTAGAATTAGTGTAAGGGTTAAAGCTAAGGTTAGGTCTCAGTTTAGAGCTAGGTTTTGGTTAGAGTTAGGGCTAGGTTTAAAGTTACAGCCAATGTATGGACTAGGGTTATGATTTGGGCTAGTTATAGGATTAGGGTTAGGACTAGGTCTAGTGTTGGGGTAAACTAACCAGAAAACTGACCCTAGACATAATCCTAAATTTAACACTCGGCATAGCCCTAACCCTAACTCAAACCCTAAACCTAACCATAGACCTAAACATAACCATAGCCCTAATCCTAAGCCTAAACCCAAATCTAACCCTAACCCTATATCTAACCCTATCCATTACCCTAACCCTAAACCTAACCTTAATGATAACCCTAGACCTAACCCTAACCCTAACACTAACTCTACCATAATCCTATCCCTAGACCTAACCCTAAAACTAACCCTCTCCCCAGCCATAACCCTAGCTCAAAACCGAACCCTTACACTAACCATAACCCTAAACCTAACCCTAGTTCTAAACCTAACCCTAACCATAACTCAATACCTATTCCCAACCTTAACCCTAGTTCTAACCTAAGCTCTAATTATACCCACTACCATAACCATAACCTTTACCCTAATGCTAACCCTAAGCCTAACCCTAACCCTATTGCTAATGCTAACCCTATCAATTACCTTAAACCTAACCTGAACCCTAAACTAAACGCTATCATTACCCTAACTCTAACACTAATGCTAATTCGAGCCCTAAACCTACATCCTGACTTAAACAAAACCTTAACCTTGACCCGAATCTTAAAATTTCCCCTAGCTCTGAACCTGACCCTTACACTAAGCCTAACCCTTACACTAGATGTAGACCTAAACTTAACCCTAAAATTATCTTTAACCGTAACCCTAGATCTGATATTAGCCCTACCCCTAATCCTAGCCCTAAAGCTAAAAAAAAAACACTAGCCATCATCCTAGCCTTAAACTTAGCCTTAATCATGACCCCAACTCTATGCCTAGCCCTATCCCTACTCTAACCCTAACCCTACCTATAAACCTAGCTATAATGCCATCCTTTATCCTGAACATACACCTAATCATAACCCTATTGCTAGGCCTAAACTGAACATTAACTCTAGCCCTAATCCTGGCCTTAACTTAACCCTTATTTATACCCTATTCCAAGTTCTAACCCTATCCCTTACTGTAACTCTAAACCTATCCCTAACCCTAGCCCTAACCCTTGCCCTATCCTTAGTCCTAGCCTAACCCTAGATCTAAGCCTAACTCTAAATATAACCATAACCATAAGCCTAAGCCTAACACTAAAAGTAGACCTATCTCTAATACTCATCATAAAACTAGTGCTAACCCTAACCCTGGAACTAAAACAAAACTGATCAATAGACCTAACCCTAAACCTTAATTTAAAACAAACCCTAAATTACATCCAGAACAAATCCTAGCCCTAACTCGAGTTCTAACCCTAATCTTTCAACTAACCCTGACTTATACCCTAACACTCACCATAGCTCTAAAACACCACACTTACCTTAAACCAAACCCTAACAGTAAACCTAGCCATAAATTGAGTCCTCATCCTAAAACTAACCCTGTCCCTGACTCCTACCTAACAATAACCCTAGCTCTAAATTTATCCTAACCTTAAACCTTAACATAAACACTAATCTTAAACACTAACCCTAAATCTAACGAAATTGTAATCCTGATTCTTACATTATTCATTACCCTAACCCTAGCCCTAATGCTAACACAAAAACTAGCCATAATCTGAGCCCTAAACCTAGCTTTAACACTAACCCTAATCCTAACCCTATCACTAACACTAGCTCTAACTCTATCCCTAAATCTAAGCAAAACCCTAACCCTAATGGTAACCATAGACCTATCCCTAATCCTTAGGCTAATCAAAACACTCAGTCTATTAATAGTCCTAAACCTAGCCCTCATTCTACCTCTAACCTATCCCAAACCCTACCCCTAACTCTGACCGTTATTCCGACCATAACACTAACCCTAGGTATAAACCTGATTCAAACCCTAGACCAAACCTTAAAACTAGCCCTACCAGTAAATTTATACTAAACCTGACTCTACCACTAGCCCTAGACCTAACCTAATCCTAAATGTAGCCTTAACTCTAGGCCTAGACCTAAACAAAAACCTAGCTCTAGCCCTAACAGTAACCCTTAACCTAATGCAAAGTCTAACCCTACCCCTAGACATAAACCTAGTCCTAATTCTGGCTTTAACCTTAACCCTAACACTAACCTGAACATGGATACTGCATTGAACACTAAGCTAACTCTAAACCTGACCCTAACTGAAAATCTAAACCTAACACTAGACCTAGCCATAAGCCTAACCATACAACTAGCCCTAATCATAATCCTAGCTCTTACATTACCCATAGCCCTAACCCTACACCTTAACCTAACACAAAACCTAGAGTGAATCCTAGGCCTAAACCTAGCCCTAGGTGTAACACTAACCCTAACCCTAGCCCTAATCCTAACCCTAACTGTAGCCTTAGTCCTAAATTTACTCAATGCCTAACTCTTGCCATAAATATAAACTTAGGCTTATCCCTAACTCTAACCCTAACCCTATCCCTAACCCTAAACTTAACCCTATCCCTAAACATAGCTCTGAACATACACATTACCCTAACCCTAACCCTAACCCTATTGATAACCCTAGCCATAACCCCAACCCTACCCCTAACCCTAACCAGAAATATAACCCTAGACCTAACACTAAACCTAACACTTGCCATAGCCCTAACTCTAGCTCAAACCCTAACCTGTACTAGAAACCTAAACCTAACCATGTCTTAACCTTAACCCTAAAACTAAATCTAACCCTAAACCTAAACCTAAACTTACTTTTAACCATATGCATTACCCTAACCCTTATCCTAACCCTAATGACAAATGGAGCCATAACCCTAACCCTAAACCTAAACCTACTGTAATCTTATCCCTAGACCTAATACTGAACCTAACCCAAAACTTAGCCCTTGCCCTAACTCTAGCTCAAACCCTAATCCTGATGGTAAACAAACCCTAGCCCAAACACTAACCTAATCCTAGTTCTAATCCTAACTATAACCATAGCCCAAACCCTAGCTCTAACTCTATCGATTACCCTAACCATAACCCTAAACCTAATGCTAACCTTAGCTTTAATAACTTTAAATTTACCTTTATCCCTAGCTCTGATTCTAACCTGAACCCTCAACCTAGCCCTAACACTTACAAAATCCATGAGCCTTACCCTTAACCTAATGGTAAGAAAAAACTAAGCCTAACACTAACCCTAACCCTAATACTAACCCTAACCCTTGACCTAACCCTAAAACTAACCCTAGCCTTAGCACTAACCCTAGCTTAAACCCTAACCCGTATCCTAATCTTAACCCTAACCCTAACCCTAAACTTAACCATATTCCTAACCCTAACTCTAGCCCTAATCCTAAACAATCCAAGCCCTAACCATAGCTCTAAATCAATCAATTACCCAAACAATAACCATAAACCTAATGCTAACCCTAGGCCTAAACCTAACCCTATCCATTAACCTAAAACTAACATGAACCCTAAACCTAACCTGAAGCCAAAACCTAACCCTATCCCTTACACTAACCCTAACTCTAACCCTAATGCTAATTTGAGTGCTAACCCTAAACCTCAACCTAATCCAAACCCAAAACCTGACAAAACCATTATAATACCCCTGGGTCTAAACCTGAACCTTACCCTAAACCTAACTCTGAATATAGACCTAGTCATTACCTTACCCCAAAACTATCCCCAACTGTAACTCTAGACCTGATATTAGCCCTAGCCCTAATTCTTGCCATAACCCTAACACAAATGCTAGCCCTCATTCTAGCCCTAAAACCTAGTCTTGATCCTAACCTGAACCCTAACTCTAGCCCTATCCCTAATTTTATCCCTTGCCCTATATTTGAACCTAGATATAACCCCAACCCTTCCCCTAAATCTAACCCTAACTCTAACCCTAGATTTAACCCTTACACTAATCCTAGACCTGACCCTAGCCCTAATTTAGCCCTAACCCTAATCCTAACACTAGCACTAATACTAACTCTAACTATCGCCTTAGCCCTATTCCTAGTTTTAACCCTATCCCTTACCATAACCCTAACACTTGCTCTACCCTTAGCCCTAAATCTAGCCATACCACCAACCCTAGATCTAACCATAACTCTAAATCTAACCCTAACTCTAAACCTAAGCCTCACACTAAATCTAGCCCTAACAATAATGATAATCCTAAAACTAGCCCTAACCTAGCCCTAGACTTAAAAAATCGAGCTATAGCCCTAAATCTATAATCCAAAACCAAAACCTAACCCACACCTAACCCTAGCCCTAGCACTCAAACCAAACCGAGTCATAGGCTTAATGCTAATTCTTAACCAAAACTAAAACCTAAGCTTATACCTAGCACTAACTGTAGCCCTAATTTAAGTCCTAACCCTAACTCTAGAACTTACTCTGACCCTGACTCAGACCCTAACAATAACCCTAGCTCTAAACATCACACTAACGCTAAACTTAACCCAAACACTAGACCTAGCCCTACCCCTAAACTTAAAACTAGCCCTAATCATAACACCAGTTCTTACATTAGCAATAGTCCTGTGCTAACAGAAAAGTTAGCTCTAACCTGAGACCTAAACCTAGCTTTAAACCTAACCCTAAATAAAACCTATACCTAACCCTAGCTCTAACCCTATCCCTTACCCTAAGCCAAAATTTCACCCTAATGCTACCCTAGTCCTAACACTAATCCTTAGCCTACCCCAAACCATAACACTATTACTAGTCCTAACCCTAGCCATCATTCCAGCTCTAACGTTAACCCAAATCCTAACCCTAACCCTGACCCTTAATCTGACCCTAATTATAACCCTAGGATTAAACCTGACCATAACCCTAAACTGAACCCTAACACTAGTCCTATGGGTAAACCTGTACCTAAACCTAACCCTAACACTCGACCTAGACAAAAACCTGATCCTAAATCTAGCCATAACTCTAGCTGTAGACCTAAACAACAACCTACCCTTAGCCCTCACAATAACCCTTAACCTAACCCAAACACTACCTCTACCTCTAGACCTAAACCTAGTCCTAATTCTGGCCATAACCCTAACCCAAACACTGTCCCTTTCTGTAACACAAATCCTAGATCTAAATGTTATGCTAACCCAAAATCTAGCCATAAATCTAACAATAGACCTAGCCATAACGCTAACTCTAGTTCTTACATTAAATATAGCCCAAACATTAGCCCTAAACCTCACACAAAACCTAGCTCTAAGCATAACCCTAACACTAATCGTAGACATAACCCTAACCCTAACCCTTGCCTTAACCATAACCCTAGCTCAAACATTAACCCCTACCCAAATATAACTCTAGACCTAAGCCTAACCCTAACCCTAGTCCTAATACTAACCATAACCAAGCCCAAACACTAGTTCTAACTCTATCCATTACCCTAAACATAACCCTAACCCTAATGCTAAACCTAGCTCTAAACTTAACCCTAACCCTAAACCTAGACGTCACACTAACCCGGACCATTGCCCTAGACCTAACCATAGCTCAAACCCTAACACGTACCATAAACCTAACCCTAACACTAACCCTAGGCTTAACCCTAACCCTAACCCTAACCCTAGCCCTAACCCTAACCTAACCCTAGCCCTAAATCTATCCATTACCTAAACATAAGCCTAATCCAAATGCTAGCCATAGACCTAACTCTAAACCTATATCTAACACTAATCCTAACCATTTTCTAAAACTAACCTGAACACTAAAACCAAACCTTATTAATTATTCTAACTCAATCCCTAACCCTAATGCTAAATCAAGCCCTAAACTTAAACTATAACCTAAACCAAACCCTAAAAAGACACTTACCGTAACAATATACCTAGCTTTAAACTGGACCCTTTCCCAATACCTAACCCTTACAATAGATCTAGCCATAAACCTAACCTTAACACTATCCATAAGCGTAACCCTAACTGAAATTAGCCATAGACCTAATTCTCGCCCTAAACCTAACACAGACCCAAGACCTCATCCTAGCCCTAAACCTAGCCTTAATGCTAACCTGAACCCTAACCTAGCCCAATCCCTAATTTCAACAATCGCCCTGTTTCTGAACATAGGTATAACCACATCCATTCCCCTAACCCTAACACTAACCCTAGTGTTAATCCAACACTAACCCTCACCCTAGCTCTAAACCTAGCCCAATACCCAACTCTTACACTAAACACAAACCTAACCCTAAACCTAGATCTCACCCTAACCCTAACCCTAAATCCAGACCTATTTCTAAACATAAACCTAGCCCTAAGCTTAGCTCAAAACCTCTACATTATCCTAAACATAACCTCGACCCTATTGCTAACTCTAAACCTATTGCTAACCATAAACTTATCAATTACACTAAACTTAACCTGAACCCTAAACAAAAATCTATCATTACCCTAACCCTGAACCTAAAGCTAATTAGAGCCCTAACCCTAAACCCTAACCTCCAACAAACTCTAACCCTGAACCTTAGCCTAATAATTCCCCTACTCTAAACCTGACCCTTAACCTAAACCTAACCATTACACTAGACCTAGCCATAAAACATTCTAAATCAATCCCAAACCATAACCCCAGACCTGACATTAGCACTAGCCCTAATCCTAGCTCTAACCCAAACACAAACCCTGGGGCTTATCCTAGCCCTAAACCTAGCCTCAATCCTAACCCTAACACTAACCTTAGGCCTAACCCTAACACTAACCCTAGCCCTAATCTTATCCCTAACCCTAGCCCTAATCTTACCCCTAATTTATGCCTATCCCTAACCTTAGCCCTAACCCTAGTCCTAAGACTTACTCTAATTCTCACCCTTTCCCCATCCCTAGTTCTATACCTATAACTTTCTGGAACAATAATCCTAGCCCTAACCCTAGACCTATCCTTAGCCCTAGCCCTAACCTAGATCTAACTATAACTCTAAATCTAACTTTAACCCTAAGCCTAAACCTAAACCTAATACTAGCCCTAACCTTAATGCTAATCCTAAATCTAGCCCTAATCCTAGCCCTAGCCCTAAAACAAATCCCAGATATAGCCCTAAACATAACCCTTAACCTAATCCAAACCCTAAGCATAACCCTAAACTTAGCCCTAATTCGAGTTTTAAGCTGAACCAAAAACTAACCCTGACCCTGAATCCGACCATAGCACTAACCCTAGCTCTAAAGATCACCCTAACCCTAAACCTAAACCTAACACTAGAACTAGCCCCAACACTAAAGCCAAATGTAGCCTTAAGTGTAAACCTGGTACTTCCATTAGCCATAATCCTAACCCTAGCCCTAACTTAACACAAAACCTAGCCCTAATTCAAGACCTAATCCAAGCTTTAACCCTAACACTAACCTTATCCCTAGTCCTAATCATAAACATAAACCTAGCCCTAACCCTAGATCTAACCCTATCTATTGCCATAACTATAACTATAATAGTTATTGCCATAACTATAATGCGAACTCTAGGCCTAAACCTAACCCTATCCCTAATCTTAACACTATCCATTACCCTAAACCAAACCTAAACCCTAAACCTCACCCTGTCATTACCCTAACCCTAACTTTCATGCTAACTCAAACCCTATATTTAAACCATAGCCTAATCCAAAACCTAAACAAGGCCATGACACTAATAATACCCCTAGCTCTAAACCTGAGCTAAAACTAAACATAACCTTTACACTACCTGTATCTATACAACTAACCCTAATTCTATCTTTAACCATAACCCTAGAGCTGATATTAGTCCTAGCCCTAATCCTAGTCCTACCCTAAAACAAACCCTAGCTTTCATCCTAGCCCTAAATCAGCCTTAATCATAACCCTAACCCTAACCATAGGCCTAACCCTAATTCTAACCCTCACCCAACCTCTAAAGTCTAGCTATAATGCCAATCCTTACCCTAAACTTAACCCTAACCCTAAACCTAATACTAGGCCTAGGCTGAGCAATAACCCTAGCCCTAATTCTAACCCTAATTTAACTCTATCCCTAACCCTAACCCTAGCCCTAAGACTAACTCTAACTTGCACACTAGACCTATACCTAGTTCTAACCCTTTCCATTACCATAAACCTAACCCTAGCCCTAACCCTAGCCATAAACCTTGCCTTGTCCTTGTTCCTAGCTGTAACCCTAGATCTATCACTAACTCTAAATCTAACAGTAACCCTAAGCCTAAGCCTAACATAAACACTAGCCCTAACACTAATGCTACTCGTAAAATTGGCCCTAACCCTGACCTTAGCAGTAAATCAAAACCAAGCAATAGCCTTATTACTAAACCTTAACTTAAATCAGATCCTAATACTACACCTAGACCTAACCCTATCCTTAATTTGAGTCCTAAACTTAACCTTAAAACTAACCCTGACCCTGACTACTAACCTAACACTAACACTAGCTATAAATATCACCCTAGCCTTAAAACTAATCCTAACACTAGAGGTCTAACTCCTAACCATAACCCTAAAGTTAACCCTAATTGTAACCCTTGTTTTTACATTAGCTGTTACTCTAACCCTACCCCTAATCCTAATACAAAAACTAGCCCAAATCTGAGCTCTAAACCTAGCTTTAACCCTAACCCTAGCCCTAACCCTAGCTCTAACTCTACCCCTTACCCTAAACCAAACCCTAACACTAATTCTAATCTTAATTCTAACCCTAATCCTTAACCTAACCCAAACCTTAATCCTATTACTAGTCCTAACTCTAGCCCTCATTCTAGTTCTAACCATAACCCAAACCCTAACCCTAACCTGATGCTTATTCTGACCCTAACACTAATCATAGGTCTAAAACTGAACCTAACCCTAAACCAAACTCTAACACTAGCCGTAGACCTAAACCTAATCCTAAATCTAGCTATAACTCTAGCTTTAGATCTAAAGAAGAAACTAGCCCTAGCCCTAATAATAACCCGGAGACTAAGCCAAATACTAACTCTTCCCTTTGACCTAACCCTAGACCTAATTCTGGCTTTAATTCTAAACATAATCCTAATCTGAACACTGACCCTGACATTAACCCTAGCTCTAAACATCACCCAAACCCTGAAACTATACCTAGCACTAACATTAACCCTAAAACTAGCCCTAATCATAACAAGTTCTTAATTTAGCCATAGCCCTAACCTATTGCAAAACCTAGCCCGAATCCAATCCCTTCCCTATCTTTAACCTTAAGCTAACCCTTATGATAACCATAGCCCTAACCCTAAGCCTAAGCCTAACCTTTGATCCAACCCTAAGCATAACACTAGCCCTAACCCTAGCTGTAACCCTATCCATTCTCCTAAGGATAACCCTAACTCTTATGCTAAGCCTAGACCAAACCCTAATACTATGCCCATCCTGAACCCAATCTATTACCTACACCTAACTTGAACCCTAAACCTAAACTATTGTTAACCTATCACTAAACCTAATGCTAATTCGAATCCTAAATATAAGCCATAACCTAACCTAAACCCTAACCTTGACCCTAATAATACCCCTAGCTCTAAACCTGACCCCAAACATAAACCTAATCCTTTTAATAGATATAAACCTAGATATAAACCTAACCCTAAAACTATCCCTAACTCTAACCCTAGACCTGACATTTGCCCTGGCTCTAATCCTAGTCCTAACCCTAACAAAAACCTTAACCTGTATCCTAGATATAATCCTCACCTTCATCATAACCCTAACCCTAACCCTAATTCTAACCCTCACCCTATTACTAAAACTAGGTATAAACTCATCCCTTAACCTAAACCTAACCCTAATCCAAACACTAATACTAAACCTAGCCCTAACCTTGGACTAACTCTAACATTAACACTTGCCCTAATCCCAGAGCTAACTTAGCCCTATACCTAACACTAAACATAACCCTAACCCTAAGACTAACTATAACTCTTGCCTTAGACATATCAGGTAGTTCTAAACTTTTTCCTTACCATCACCCTAGACCTAGACCTAATCTTAGCCCTAACCCTAGCCCTAGCTCTAATACAAAACCGAATTATAGCCCTAATCTTAACCCTTAACCTAAACCAAACCCTAATCTTACACCTAGCCGTAACGCTATCCATAACCCTATCCCTAATTCTAGTCCTAACCAGAAAACCAACTTTGACACTGACTCTGACCCTAACACTAATCCTAGCTCTAAAATCATTGTAACCATAAATCTAACTCTAACACTAGACCTAGCATTAACCCTAACCTTACAACTAGTGCTAATCATAACCTTACTTTGTGCATTAGCCATAGTCTAAAATCCTAATCCTAACCATAACCGTAACACTAACCCTAACCCTAATCCTAAACCTACTTCTAACTTTAAATGTAACCCTAATTCTAACCCTAACCATAACAATGACACTAATCTTAATCCTAATCCTAAACCTAACACTAACCCAAACCCTAAGCCTAACTCTAACCATAACAATAAACCTAACCCTAACCCTAACTGTAACACTAACCCTAAACCTATCCCTAACCCTAACACTAAATCTAACCCTATCCATAACTCTAAACCTAACATTAACACTAACCCTAACCCTAACCCTAACACTAACCATAACCCTAACCCTAACACGAACCCTAACCCTAACCGTAATACTAACCCTAACCCTAACTCTAACCATAAATGTAACATTAACCCTATACCTAACCCTAACCAAAACACTAACACTAACCCTAACCCTAAACCTAAATGTAACACTAACCCTAACCCTAAATATAACCCTAACACTAACACTAACCCTAACTGTAACCCTACAACGAACCTTAACCCTAATACGAACCTAACCCTGACACTAACCCTAATCCTAACCCTAACTCTATCAATAAACCTATTCCTAAACCCTAACACTAAAAACTAAATCTAACCATAACCATAACACTAACCTTAATTCTAAACCTAACGTTAACCCTAACACTAACCCTAACCTAACCCTAACCCTATCACTAACCCTAATCCTAACCCTAAAACTAATACTAATTCTAACCACAACTGAAAACCTTACCATAATCCTAACCATAACCATAAACCTAACCCCAACGCAAACCCTAAAACTAACCCTAGAACTAATCATAACCCTAAACCTAATATTAACACTAAAGCAATATCCAACCCTAACTCAAACCTTAACTGCAACCCTGACCCTAACACAAACCCTTAACCTAACTCTAACTTTAACTCTAACACTAACCTTAATGCTAACAGTAAGCCTAAACCTAACCCTAAGACTAACACTAACCCTAACACTAACCCTAAACATAACCATAACCCTAACACTAACTATAACCATACCCCTTAAACAATCCCTAAACCTAACTGTAACCCTAAGTGAAACACTAATCCTAACCCTAACCCTAACATTAACGCTAAAACTAACTGTAACCCTAAGCAAAAATTTAACCTAACCCTAACATTATACCTAGCCCTAACCCTAACAAGAACCCTAACCATAACCCTAACAGTAACCCTAACACAAACGAACACCATAACCCTAACCTAATGCAAACACTAACACTATTCCTAACCCTAACCCAAACCACAACCCTAACCCGAACCTAACCCTAAACTTAACACTTACCTAACTCTAACCCTAACTCTAAAACTAGCCCTAAAACTAAACCTAACCATAACCTTAACACTAACCCTAAATCTAACCCTAACCCTAACCGTAACACTAACATTAACCCTAAGCCTAACACTAACTCTATCTCTAACCGCAATCTTAATTATAACCCAGCCTTAACCCTAACCCTAACACAAACCATAAACCGAACACAAACCCTAACTCTAACACTAACACTAAACCTAACACTAATGCTAACTCTAACCATAACCCTAACTCTAAATCTAACCCTAACCTTAAACTGAAAGCTAACCCTAACCCTATCCCTAACACAAACACTAAAAATAACCCTAATATGAACTCTAATAATAACCATAAACCTAACACTAAAACTAAATCTATCCGTAAACCTAATTTTTACAGGAGCCCTAACCCTTACCCAAAACCTAAACCTAACTTTAACTCTAACACTAACCCTAAACCTAACACTAACCCTAAATCTATTCCTAACTCGAACCCAAACCCTAACCCAAAACCTAAACTAACCCTAACACCCTAAACCTATTTATAAACCTAAACCAAACACTAATGGTAAACCTATCCCCAAGCCTAACATTAAGCCTAACCCTAACCCTAAACCTAAACCTAAACTATTTTTAATCCTAACCTTAACCTTAACCTGAATCCTAATTGTAACTGTAACCCTAATCTTAACCCTAACATTAACCCTAACACAAACCCTAACATAACCGTGACACTAACCCTAACCTTAACCCTAAACTTCACCCTAACCCTAACACTAACAATAACTCTTTTCATAACCCTAACCCTAGCTCTAAACCTTACCCTAACCCAAACCCTAACACTAACACTAACTCTAACACTAACTGTAACCCTAACCCTTACCCTAACCTAACACTAAACCTTACCCTAAAAGTAACACTAACCCTAACACTGAACCTAACCAAAACACTAATACTAACTCTAACACTAACCCTAATGCTAACTGTAACCCTAACACTAACCCTGACACTAACCCTAATAGGACCTCTCACCCTAACCCTAACACTAACCCTAACTGCAACAGTAACCCTAACTTTATACTAACCCTAACCCTAACACTAACCATACTCCTAAACCTAACAAAAATTCTAATACTAACCCTAATACTAACCCTAACACAAACCCTAACCCTAACAGTAACATTAACCCTAACCCTTACACTAACACTCAACCTAAGGCTTACCCTAACCTAACACTAAACCTAACCCTAAACCTAACACTAACCCTAACACTATTCCTAACCAAAACACTAATACTAACCATAACACTAACCCTAAATCTAACTCTAACCCTAAATCTAACCCTAACCCTAATAACCCTAACCCTAACCATAACAGGAACTCTCATTCTAACCCTAACAATAACCCTAACCCTAACACTAACCCTAACCCTAAACCTAAAACTAACCCTAACACTAATCCTAACCCTAAAACTCAAAATAACCCTAACCCTAACTCTAACATATCACTAACCCTAACCCTAACTGTAACCCTAACTCTAATTCTAAACCTAACCATAAACCTAATCCTAACATTAACCCTAATCTAACTGTAACATGACCCCTAACCCTGACTCTAACCATACATCTAAAAGAACCCTAACCCTAACACTAAAACTAACCCTAACAGTAACCCTAGCCCTAAACTAACCCTACCCTTATCCTAACCCTAACCCTAACCTAACCTAACCCTATCAGTAACCCTAAACTAACACTAACCCTAAACCTAACAGTAACCCTAAATGTATCTCTAACCCTAACCCAAACAGTAATCCTAACCCTAACCCTTATTCTAACAGGAATCCTAACCCCTACACTAACCCTAACCCTAACCCAATCCCTAACGTGAAAACAAACACTAATCCAAACGATAAACCTAAACCAAATCCTAACCTGAAAACAATCACTAATCCAAACGATGAACCTAAACCAAATCAAACACTAACCCTATCCCTTATGTAACCCTAAACCTAACCCTAAAACTAATCTTAACACTAACCCTAACCCCAACATTAACCCTATAACAAAACCTAACCATAACCCTAATGTGAAACCTAACATTAACTCTAACCGTAACCTTAATAGTAACCCTAACTCTAACCCTAATTTTACCTGTAACACTAAAACTAACCCTACACTTACCCTAACCCTAACTCTAAACCTAATCCAACCATAACCCTAACCCTAACCCTAACACAAACTCTAACCCTAATTCTAACACTAACCCTTATCCTAACCCTAAATCAAACCATAATCCTAAACCTGACCCTATCCCTAACCCAAACACTAAACCTAAAACTAACCCTTACCCTAAGACTAACACTAACCATAACCCTAAACCTAACACTAACAAAACTCTAATTCGAAACCTAACCCTAACACTAACCCTAACACTAGCCCTAAATGTAACACCAACCCTAAAATTAAACCTAATCCTAACACTATCCCTAACCTGATTTCTAATCCTAACACTAACACTAACCCTAACCCTAACTTTAACACTAACACTCTCCCTTACACGAAACCTAACCCTAACCATAACCCTGTCCCTAAAACTAACCCTAATCCTAACCTTAACATTAACCCTAAACCTAAACCTAAACCTAACACTAACACTAACCCTAAACTTAAACCTAACACTTATCCAAACCCTAAGCCTAACTCTAACACTAACTCTAACACTAACCCTACAATAAAGCCTAACCCTAACATGAACCCTAATCCTAACACTAAACCTAACCCTAACCTTAACCCTAAAACTAATGGTATCCTAAACCTAACCCTAACCCTATCACTAACACTAACCCTAACACTAACACTAACATTAAACCTCACCATCAACGTAACCTTAACCCTAACACTTACTCTATATCTAACCCTAACACTAACCTTAACCCTAACTCTAACACTAACCCAAACAATAATCCTAACCCTAAACCTAACCCTAACTGTAATAGTAACCCTAATCCTAACTGTAAACTTAATTGTAACCCTAACACTAGCCCTAACCTTAACTCTAACATGAACCCTAAATCTAATCCTAACCATAACCTTAACATGAACCCACACCCTAACCATAACCCTAACACAAACACTTAACCTTACACTAATCCTATCACAAACACTAACCAAACCCTAACCCTAACCCTAACCTAACCTTATCCCCTACCTAAACCTAATTCTAACCCTAACTCTAACCCTAACACTAACACTAACACTAATACTAACACTAACACTAACTCTAACCACAACCCTAACCCTATAACGAAATTTAACCCTAAACCTAAACCTAACACTAACCCTAACCCTAACCCAAACCCAAACCCTAACCCTAATTCTAACTCTAATCTTAACCATAACCCTAATGACAACTATAACCTAACTTTAACTCAAACCCTAACCCTAATGGAACACTAACCTAACACTAACCCTAAGGCCAACTGTAACCCTAACTCTAAAACTAACCCTAACAATAACCTGAACCCTAAGCCTAAACCTAACCCTATCGCAAAGACTAACCCTAACCCTAACACTAACCCTAACCCTAACCCTAACCTAATACTAATCCTAAACCTAACCATTACCCTAATCTTAACTTTAACCCTAAGCCTAACCCAAACCTTAACCTTAACACCAATCCTAACCCTAAACCTAACATTAACGCTAACCCTAACCCTAACACTAACCCTAACCCTAAGCCTAAACCTAACCCTGTCTCTAACCCTAACCTTAATCCTAACACTAACCCTAACCCTAACCCTAACACTCACCTAAACTAACCCTAAACCTAATACTAACCATAAATCTAAACCTAGCACTAATCCAAAATCTAACTATAAAACTAACCTAAACACTAATGCTAACTTTAACCTCAACCCTAACTCTAAAACTAACTCAAACCGCAACCCTAACCCTAAACCTAATCCTAACAGTAATCCTAACCCTATCCCTTACCTTATCCATAATCCTAACCCTACCTCTTATCCTATCCATTACCCTAAGCCATATCCTCACCCTAATGCTACTCTAGTCCTAACACTAATCCTTAGCCTATCCCAAACCCTAACTCTATTACTAGTCCTAATCCGAGGGCTCATTCTAGCTTTAGCCCTAACCCAAACCCTAACCCTTATTCTGACCCTAACACTAACCCTAGATATAAACCTGAAACTAACCCTAAACCAGACCCTAACTCTATTCCTACCAGTAAACCTATATTTAAACCTAACGGTAACAACAGCACTAGACCAAACCTAATCCTAAATAGATTCATAAATCTAGCCCTATCCTAAACAAAAACCTTGAAATAGCCCTAAAAAATATCCCTTAACTTACCACAAAGAGTAACCCTATCCTTAGACCCAACGCTATTCCTAATTCTGGCTCTAACCCTGACCCAAACCCTGACACTTACTCTAACACAATCCCTAGCTCTAAAACTTATCCTAACCCAAAACCTAACCCTAACAGTAGACTTATCCATAAACCTCACCCTAAAACTAGCCATAACCATAACCTGAGCTCTTACATTACCCATAGCCTTAACACTAGCTATAAACATCATATAACCTAGTCCTTATCCTAGCCCTAAACCAGCTCTAATTGTAACCCTAACCATAACCCTAGACTTAACCCTAACCCTAACCCTTGCCCTAGTCCTAAACCTAGCTCAAACTCTAACCCTTTCCCTAATCATAACACTAACCCTAACCCTAACCCTAGCCCTAGCTCTAACCTTAACCCTTGCTCTAGACCAAACCCAAGCTTAAACTCTAATACTTACCCCAAACCTAACCCTGACACTAACCCTAGGCCTAACCCTGACCCTAGCCATAAACTTATCTTTAACCCTAGCCCTAACCTTAGATCTATTCCTATCCATTACCCTAAAGATAAGTGTAAACCAAGTGCTAACTCTAGGCCTAACACTATCCCTATTGCTAACAATAACCATATCCATTACTCTAAACCTAATCTGAATCCTAAACCTAACCCTATCCAATATCCTAACTCTAAACCTAACCCTACTGCTAATTCAATCCTTAACTCTAAACCTTAAACTAAACCAAACCCTACCCAGACTCTGACCCTTATAATACACCTAGCTCTAAACCTGACCCTTACCCTAAACCTAATCCTTACACTAGACCTAGCCATAACCCAACCTTAAAACTATCCCTAACAATAACCCTCGACCTGCCATTAGCCCTCACCCTTATATTAGCCCTAGCCCTAACACAAACCCTGAAACCTAGCCCTAAATTTAGCCTTAATCATAACCCGAACCTTAACTTAGCCCTAACCCTAATTCTGACTCTTGCCCTATCCCTAAACCTAGCTATAACACCATCCCTTTCCCTAAACCTCACCCTATCCCTAACACTAACAATAACCCTAACCCTAGCCCTAACCCTAGCACTAATACTAGCCCTAATTTAGACCTAACCTTAAACACACCCCTTACCCTAGCTCTAAGACTATCTCTAACTCTCACCTTTCCCTATTTCTAGTTATAAACCTATCTGTTATCATAAACATAACACTAGCCCTAACTTTAGCCCTGATCATAGCCGTAGGCCTAAACCTAGATCTAACCATAACAATTAATATAAGATTAAACCTCACCTTATTACTAGCCCTAACACTATTGTTAATCCCAAAACTATCCCTAACCCTAGCCCTAGCTCTAAAACAAAACTTAGCCATAGCCCCAACCCTAACCCAAACCTAAACATAACCCTAGATCTGACATTAGCGCTATCCCTAATTCTTACCCTAACTAGATTTATGACTATATTTAGGATTAGGTTTGGTCTAGTGCTAGTGTTACTGTTAGGTTTAAGTATAGGTTTACCGGTAAGGGTAGTGTTAGGTTTCGGTTTAGGGTTAGGGTCAGGTTTAGATCTAGGGTTAGGGTTAATATCAGAAGAAGGGTCAGGTTTAGGATTAGGGTTAAAGCTAGAATGAGGGCTAGGTTTAGGACTAGTAATAGAGTTAGGGTTTGGGGTAGGCTAAGGATTAAGGTTAGGACTAGAGTAGCATTAGGGAGAGGGTTTGGCTTAGGGTAAGGGATAGGGTTACAGGTACGGTTAAGGTTAGAGTTAAAGTAAGGGCTCAGATTAGGCTAGGACTTGTGTTAGCATTAGGGCTACAGCTAATGAAAGAACTAGTTTTCTGATTAGGGCTAGTTCTAGGGTTAGCATTAGTGCAAGGTTTAGAGCTAGGGGTACTGTTAGGGTCTGACTCAGGGTCAGGGTTATTTCTATGGTTAGGGTTATGACTCAAATTAGGGCTAAGTTTAGGGATAGGTGTAAGGTTAGTGTTTGGTTTAGGTTAAGGGTTAGGGTTAGGATTATAGCTCGGTTTTGTTTTAGGGTTAGGGTAGGGTTAGAGCTAGTTTTCCAATTAGCATTAGGTTTAGGGCTAGTTGTAGGGTGAGGTTTGGGTTTAAGATTAGGGTTTACAACCAGGTTTAGGGCTACAGTGATATTTAGAGTTAGGATTTGGGCTAGGGATATCGCTATGTTTTGGGTTATGATAAGGGATAGGTTTTAAACTAAGGATAGGTCTAGGGTGAGAGTTAGAGTTACTCTTAGGACTAGGAATAGGATTAGGTTTACTATTAGGGTTAATTTAGGGCTAGGATTAGCCCTAATTTTAGTTTTACATTTTGGCCTAGAGTTAGGGCTAGAGTTAGGGTTAGTGTTACCATTAGGGTAAGTTATGATACTACAGCTATATTTTGAGCTAGGGCATGGGATAAAATTAGGGTTAAGGTCCCGGTTAAGGTTAGGATTGGGATTAAGGCTAGGCTTAGTGCTAGGATTAGGGGGAGGTTTTGTGCTAGGATTAGGGCTAGTATTAGTTCCAGGGCTAATGTCAGTTCTAGGGTTATGCTTAGGGATAGTTTTAGGTTTAGGTTTATGGCCAGGTCTAAACCTGACTCTGACCCTAATAATACCCCTTGTTCTAAGTTTGACCCTACCTGAAACCTAACAACTTACACTGAACATAGCCATAAACCTAAACCTAAAACTAACTCTAACCCTAACCCTAATCCTAACCTTAACCCTAGCCCTAAACTTAGCTCTAAACCTATCCATTACCCTAAAAATAAGCCTAACCCAAATGCTATCCCTAGGCCTAACAATAACCCTATCACTAACACTAACCCTATTCATTACTCTAAACCTAACCAGAACCATATAACTAATTCTTTCCATTACCCTAACCCTAACCCTAACCTATTGCTAATTCAAGCATTTACCTTAAATCTTAACCTAAACCAAACCCTATCCGGACCCTGACCCTAAAAATACACCTAGTTCTAAACCTGACCCCTACCCTAAACCTAACCCTTATAATAGACATAGCTATAACCTAACACTAAAACTAATACTATCCATAAACCTAGACCTGACATTAACCCTAGCCCTAATCCTAGCCCTAGCCCTAAAAGAAACCCTCAGCTTAACCCTAAACCTAGCATTAATTCTAACCCACACCGTAACCTTATCCCTTACCCTATTTCTACCCTCACCATATCCCTAAAGCTAGCTATAACCCTATCTCTTTCCCTAAATCTAATTCTAACCCTAACACAAACACTAACCCTAAACCTAACACTAACCCTAGTGCTAATCCTAGCCCTAATTTAGCCCTAATCCTAAACCTACCCCTAACCCTAGCCCAAAGACTAACTCAAACTATTGTCCTAGCCCTATTTCTAGTTCTAACCCTATCCGTTACCATAACCCTAATGCTAGTCCTAAACTTAGCCCTAACCCTAGCCATAGCCCTAAACCTAGATCTAACCATAACAATAAATCTAAGCCTAAACTTGAACTTACCACTAGACCGAACATTATCACTAATCATAAAACTAGCCCTAAACCTAGGCCTAGTTCTAAAACAAAACTAAACCATGGCCCTATCTGTAACCCTAGCCTATCCTTAACCCTAGACCTGACATTAGCCCTATCCCTATCTCTAATCCTAGTTCTAAACCTAGACTTAATCCTAACCCTAGTTTTAACCCTAGGTCTAACCCTAAATTTATCCCTTATCCTAGCACTAAACATAGCTATAAATCATACCTCACACTAACCCTAATGCTAACCCTAACCCCAGCCCTAACCTAGGCCTAAATCTAACACTAACCCTACCCCAAACCATATCTCTATTACTAGTCCTAATCTTAGCCCTCATTCTAGCTCTAACCCTAACTCTAACCATGTCCCTTATTCTGAACCTAACACTAATCCTAGGTCTAAATCTGACAATAACCCTAAAGCAAACCCTAACCCTACCCCTACCAGTAGACCTATACCTAAACCTAACAGTAACACTAGCACTAGACCAAACCTAATCCTAAATAGAGTCATAAATTTAGCCTTAGCCCTAAATAAAAACCTAGCACTAGCCCTAACAATAACCGTTAACTTAACATAAAGACTAACTCTATCCCTAGACGGAACTCTAGCCATAAATCTGGCCCTCACACTAAACCTAACCCTAACCCGACAAGGATAGTTACCCTAAAACAAACCCTAGCTCTAAATCTTATCCTAACCCAAAACCTAACTAGAACACTGGACTTATCCAAAACCCTAACCCTAAAACTAGCTATAACCATACCATTAGCTTTACATTAACCATAGCCCTAATGATAGCCATAAACATCAAACAAAACATTGCCCTTATCCTAGGTGTAATCCTAACGTAAAGACTAACTCTATTGTAACCCTAACCATAAGCCTAGACCTAACCCTAAACCTAACCCTCGCCCTATCCCTAATTCTAACTCAAACTCTAACTGTAATCTAAACATAACCCTAAAGCTAACCCTAAAATTAGCCCTCACTCTAACACTAAACCTCATGCTAGCACTTATCCTAGCTCAAATGCTAACACTTACCACAAAACTTACCATGACACAAACCCTAGGCCTAACCCTAACCCTATTACTAATTCTAACCTTAACCCTAGCCCTAACGTTACCTCTAACCCTATCCTTACCCTAAAGATAAGCCTAACCCAAATGCTAACCCTAGGCCTAACGCTAACACTATTGCTAACACTAACCCTATTCATTACTCTAAACCTAACCTGAACCCTAAACCTAACCCTATCAATTACCCTAACCCAGACTCTAACCCTATCCCTAATGCTAATTCAAGCCTTAACCCTAAATCTTAACCTAAACCAAACCCTACTCGAACCCTGACCCTAATAATACACCTAGCTTTAAACCTGACCCTTAACCTAAACTTAACCCTTACACTAGACCTAGACATAATCTAACCCTAAAACTAACCATAACCATAAACCCAGACCTGACATTAGCACCAGTCCTAATCCTAGCCCTAACTCTAACACAAACACTAGTCCTCATCTTAGGCCTATACCTAGCCTTAATCCTAACCCAAACCCTAACTCTAGCCCTAACTCTAATTTTAACCCTCACCCTAGACCTGAACTTAGGTATAACCCCATCATTTCCCCTAACCCTATCACTAATCCTAACCCTAACACTATCCATATCTCTATCCCTAACCATAGGCATAAACCTAACACTAATCCTAGCGCTAATCCTAGCCCTAATTTAGCCCTAACCATAACTCTACCCCTAACTTTGGCCTAAGTCTAACTCTAACTCTCCCCCAGCCCTATTTCTAGGTCTAACCCTATACATTACAATGAACATAACACAAGCCCTAACCCTAGCCCTAGAACCTACTCTAGATCTAACCATAACTCTACATTTGACTCTAACACTAAGCCTAATCCTTTAAACTACCACTAGACCTAACACTATCACTAATCCTAAAAAAACAGTCACAAACATAGCCTTATAACTGAAACAAAACCGAGACATTGTCCTAATCCTAAATGTTAACCTAAATCAAAACCTAACCCCAAATCTAGCCGTAAACTTCTAGCTTTAATTCATGTCCTTGTCCCAAAATTAACCCTGACCCTGACTTATATTCTAACACTAACGTTTGTTCTAAATATCACACTAATCCTAAAGAGAGCACTAGCACTAGATCTAGACAAAATACTAACACTAATCATAACCTTAGTTCTTATATTAGCCATAGCCCTAACCCTAGCCCTAAAGCTAACAAAAAACTAGCCCTAATCTGAGCCCTAATGCAAGAAGTAAACATAAACCTAAACCTAGCCTTAGCCCTAACCCTAAGCCTAAACCTACCCCTATCCTTAGCTCTAACTCTATCACATACCTTAAACCAAACCCTATAAATAATGCTAACCTTAGTCCTAATCCTAATCCATAGCTTAATCCAAACCCTAATCCTATTACTAGTCCTAATTCTAGCCTTCATTCTATCTCTAACCCTAACTCAAATCCTTACCCTAACACAAACCCTCAGTCTAAATCTGACCCTCACCCTAAACCAAACCCTAATACTAGCCCTACCAGTAAACTTATACCCAAACCTAACCCTAACACTAGCCCTAGACCTAAGCCTAATCCTAAATATAGCCATAACTCTAGACCTAGACCTAAAAAAACCCCTGAGCCCCAGCCCTAACATAATCCTTAACCTAAAGCAAACACTAACCCTATTCCTAGACCTAACTCTAGTCCTAAGTCTGGCTTTCACCTTAAACCTAAGTCAAACCTGAACACTGACCCTAACACTAACACTAAACCTAGCTCTAAACCTGAACCTAACCAAAAACCTTAACCTAACACTAGACCTAGCCATAACTCTAACCCTAAAACTAGCTCTAACAAGAACCCTAGATCTTTCATTACACATAGCCTTAACCCTGGGCCTAAACCTAACACAAAACCTAGCCCTAATCTGAGGCCTAAACCTACCCTAAGCATAACGATGATCCTAAATGTAGCCCTAACCCTAACCCTCGCCTTACACATAACCAAAGCTCAAAGCCTAAACTTTATCCTAAGCATAACCCTAGCCCTATTCCTAAACAAAAACTTAAGCTTAGCCCTAATCCTAACCTTAAACCTAGTACTAACACTAGTTTTAACACTAACATTACCCTAACCCTAACCCTAATAATAACCCTAGCCCTAAACCTAACCCTATCCCTAACGCTCAAACTAACTCTAAACCTAAACATTGCCACAAACTTAACCAAAACCTTACCATAAATCAAAACTAAACCTATCCCTAAACCTATATTTAACCATAACCTAAACTTAACCCTAAACCTAATCTTACATCTAAACCAATACATTACTATAAAACTTACCCTAACCCTAATGAAAACCCTAGCTCTAAACCCAACCCTAATCCTAAACATAACCATAACTCTAAGCCAGACCTAACACTAAACCTAACACTTCCACTAGCCCTAACCATAGCTTAATCCCTAACCCTTACCTTAACCCTAACACTAGCCCAATCCCTAACCATAATGCTAAATCTAGCCCTAAGACTAACACTAAACCTAGCACTCATCCTAGCCCAATTTAGCCCCATTCCTAACCCTAACCCAAACCCCAGAATTAAGACTAACTATAATTCTCAGACAAGACTTAACCCTACTTCTAAACCTATCCCTTATCGTAACCCTAACCCAAGCTCTAATCCTAGTCATAACCAATGCACTATCCTTAGCCCTAGTACTAACTCTAGATCGAAACCTATCTCTAAAACTAACCCTAACCCGATGCCTGAGCCTAACCCTGAAATTAGTTCTATCACTAAAGCTAATTATAAAATAGCCCGAACCCTAGCCCAAGCCCTAAAACAAAACCAAGCCATAAGCCTAACACTAACCCTTACCCTAGACCAAACCCTAACACTACACCAGCCCTAAACCTAGCCCTAATTTGACACCTAACCCTAACCCTAAACATAACCATGACCCTGACTCATATCCAAACACTAAACATAGCTCTAAACATCACCCTAACATTAAACCTAACCCTAACACTAGACCTAGCCCTAAACCTAACTCTAAAACTAACCCTAATCATAACCCTAGTTCTTACAATAGCCATAACCATAACACTAGCCCTCACCCTAATAAAAAACTAGCCCTAATCCAAGGCTTAACATGAGCTTTAACCCTAAACCCAACACTAACCCTAGTCCTAACCCTAGCTTTAACTGTATTTCTTAACCTAAGCCAAACCTCACCCTAATGCTAACCATATTGTTAGCACTAATCCATAGCCTAACCAAAACCTAACTCTATAAGTAGTCCTAACCCTAGCCTTCATTCTAGATCTAACCATAACACAAACCCTAAAACTATCCCTGACCATTATTCTGACCTTCACATTAATCTTAGCTCTAAATCTAAACCTAACTCTTAACCGAACCCTAACACTAGCCCTACTGGTAACCTTATATGTAAGCATAACCCTAACACTAGCCCTAGACCTAAATCTAATCCTAAATCTAGCCATAACTATAGCTTTAGTCCTAAAGACAAACTAGACCTAGCCTTAATAATAACCCTTAACTTAACCCAAACTCTAACCCTACTTCTAGTCCTAACCCTGGTCCTAATTCTGGCTTTAACCGTAACCATTAACCTACCCGAGCACTGTCAGTGACACTAACACTAACCCTAGCTCTAAACTTCACTTTAACACTAAAACAAACCATAAAAACTACACCTAGCCATAGCATTAGCCATCAAACTAGTCTTAATCCTTACACTAGTTATTACATTAGCCATTGTCCTTACCTATCACTAAACCTAGCCCTAATCCAAGTCCTACCTTAGCTTTAACCCTAAAGATAACCCTAACAATAACCCTATCCCTAACCATAACCCTAAGCCTAACCCTAGACCAAATACTAAACATAAACCTAGCCCTAACCCTAGCTCTAACCCTCTTCATTACCCTAAGAGAACTATAATCCTTATGCTAACCTTAGGTGGAACCCTAATCATAGCACTAGCCTTAACCCTCTCCATTAACCTATACCTAACCTGAACCCTAAACCTAACTGTGTCATAACCCAATCCCTAAAGATAAGAATAATTTGAGCCCTAAACCTAAACCTAAACCTTAATCTAACCCAAAACCTAACCTTGACTCTGACTCTAATAATACCCGTAGCTCTAAACCTGACCCTAACAAGAAAACTAACATTTACAATAGACCTAGCCATAAACCTAACGCTGAAACTATCCATAACTGTACTCTAGACCTGGAATTAGTCCTAGCTCTAATCCTAGCCCTAACCCTAATACAAAATTTAGCCCACATTCTTGCCATGAACCTCACCTTTATCATAACCCTAACCCTAATATTAACATCAACCTTAATCCTAATTATCACTCTAGTCCTAAAAGTAGCTATATCCGCATCCTTTAACCTAAACCTAACCCTAAACCTAAACCTAACACTAACCCTAGTCCTAACCCTAGGCCTAACCATAACACTAACCCTAGCCCTAATCCAAGCCCTAATTTAGCCCTTTCCTTAACCCTCATCCTAGCCCTAAGACTAACTCTAACACTCACAATAGCCCTATAGCTAGTTCTAACCCTATTCCTTAGCTCATCATACAACTAGCTCTAAATGTAGGACTACCTTGGCCCTATATTTAGCCCTATCTCAAAACCTAGATCTAAACCTAACTCTAAATTTAACCATAACCCTAAGACAAAATCTAACCATAACTCTACTCTTACCTAATCCTTAACCTAAGCATAAATCTCACACTTACACTAGCCCTAACCCTAATATTAATCTTAAAACCAGCCCTAACCCTACCCCTAGCCCTAAAACAAATCGAGTCACGGCCCTAACCTTAACCCTTAACATAAACCAAACCATAACCCTACACCTTGCCCTAACCCTATCCCTAATTATAGTCTAATCCTAATCCCAAACTAACCCTGACCCTGAATCTGTTCCTAATGCTAACCCTGGCTCTAAACACCATCATCACTGTAAACCTAAACTTAACATTAGTCCTAAACCTAACTCTAATCCTATATCTAGCTATAATCATAAACCTACATCATACATTAGCAGTAGCCTTAACCCTAGCCCTAAACTTATCCAAAATCTAGTCTTAATCCATGTTTTAAACCTAGCTTTAACCATATACTTAAACCTAACACTAACCCAAACACTAGCCCTAATCCTCTAAAAACCCTAGCCCTAAACTTAGCGCTAACCCTATCCATTACCTTAATGATAACCCTAATCCTCTGATAACCCTAGGCCTAACACTAACACTATACATTATACTAAACCAAAACTAAACCCTAAACCTAACCCTGTCATTTCCCTAACCCTTAATCTAACATTAATTTGAGCCCTGCACCCTTAATCCAAACCCTTATCCTTACCCTGATTCTAAAAATAGCCCTAGATCTAAACCTGACCGTAACCAAAAGCCTAACCCTTACACTGGATCAAGCCATAAATATAAAACTAAATATATCCCTAACTTTAACCCTAGACCTGATATTAGCCATAGACCTAATACAATCCCTAACCCTAAAACAAATCCTAGTCCTCATCGTAGCCCTAAACATAGCCTTAATCATAACCCTAACCCTAACCCTAGTTCTAACCCTAATACTAGCTTTCACCCTTGCTGTAAACATAGCTATAACCACATCCTTACTCTAAACTGAAGCCTAACTCTAACCCTAACCCTAATGGTAACCCTTGCCTTATTCTTAGCCCTATCACTAACCCTAGATCAAAACCTAACTTTAAATCTAACCCTAACTTGATGTCTAATCCTATTCCTAAAACTAGCCCTAACCCTAGCCCTAATATAACCCTAGCCTTAATTTAGCCCTATCCGTAAACCTAACCCTAACCCAGCCCTAAGAATATCTCTAACTCTCACACTAGCCCTATCACTCTTTCTATTCTTGTCCCTTATCATAACCATAAGCCTAGCCCTTACCTAGTGGTAACCCTTGCCCGTTTCCTGATCCTTAGCACTAACCTTAGGCAAAACATAACTCTAAATCTAGCCCTAAACCGAAGCCTAAGCCTAACTCTAACACTAGCCCAAACCATAACACTAATCCTAAAATGAGCCCTAACCCTAGCCCTAGCCCTAAAACAAAACCAAGCCAGAGCTCTAACCCTAACCATTAACCTAAACCAAACCCTAACCTTACAAATAGACCTAACCCTAGCTCTCATTCGAGTTGGAAGTCAAACCCTAAAACTAACCCTGATCCTGACACTGACCCTACACTTCTAGCTCTAAACATCACCCTAACCCTAAATTAACCCTAACACTAAACCTAGCACTTAAACCCTAAAACTAGCCCTAATTGCAATCCTAGTACTTATATTAGCTGTAACCCTAACCCTCGCCCAAATATACCCCAAAACCTAGCCCTAACCCTAACTTTAAATCTAACCTAACCCTAACACTAGCCCTAATTGAACCGTAACTTTAGCCTTAAACTGACCTCTAACTCTATCCATTAATATAACCATAACCCTAACCATAATGACAATCCTAGGCATAAACCTAACCCTATCCCAAATCCTAACCATTTCATTACCCTAAACCTAACATGAATCCTAAATCTAACCCTATCATTACCCTAACCCTAAACCTAAAATTCATTCAAGCCCAATCTTGAAACCTTAACCTATCTCAAACCCTAACACAGACCTTGACCCTAATAATACCCCTGGCTCTAAACTTATCTGTAACCCAACACCTAACCCTTAGCCTAGACGTAGCCATAAACCCAATACTAAAACTAACTTTAATCATAATTCTGGACCTGAAATTAGCCCTAACCCTAATCCTAGCCCTAACTCTAAAAACACACCTAGCCCTCATTCTAGACCTAAAACTAGCCTTAATCATAACCCTAACTCTAGCCCTACACCTAAACCTAATTCTAACCCTCACCCTACCTCTAAATCTACCTACAACATCATCCCTTACCCTAAATTTAAACCTAACCCTAACCCTAAACCTAGGCTTAAACACAAAAACTAGCCCTAATCCTAGCCCAAATTTAGCTATATCTATAACCTTATCTTAACCCTAGCCCTAAGACTAACACTAACTCTTGCCATAGCCCTAGCCTTATACCTAGTTCTATCCCTATCTGCTACCATAAACCTAACACTAGTCCTAACATTTGCCCTCAAGTTAGTCCCAGCCCTCACCCTAACTCTAAATCTAAACTCAAACCTAAGCCTAAGCCTAACACTAACACTAGCCTTAACCCTAATGATAATCATAAAACTAGCCCTAACCCTTGTCCTAGCAGTAAACCAAAACTGAGCAATAGCCCTAACCCTAAACCTTAACTTAAAACAAACACTAACAATTCACCTAGACCTAAACCTAGCCCTAATTCGAGTCCTAAGCCTCACCTTAAAACTAATCCTGACCCTGGCTCATATCCTAACACTCACCCTAGTTCTAAACACCGCCCTAAACTCAAACCAAACACTAACATTAATAATAGCCATAATTTGACTCTTAACACTAACCCTAAAACTAACCCTGACCATGACTCCTATCCTAACAAGAACCACAGCTATAAATATCAACCTAACCTTAAACCTAACCCTAGCACTCAAACTACCATTAAACCTAACCCTAAAACTAACTCTAATGGTAACCCTAGATTTTATATTAGCCCTTGCCCTAATCCTAGCCCTAAAACTAACCCAAAACTAGCCCTACTCCGAGCCCTAAACCTAGCTTTAAATCTAACTCTAACCCTAACCATAGCCCTAAACATAGATCTAAATAAATCTGTTACCCTAAGTGAAACCCTAAACCTAATAGTAGCCCTAGACCTATCCATAGTCCTCAGACTAACCAAAAGGCTAACCCTATTAATAGTCCTAACCCTAGCCTTCATTTTAGCTCTAACGCTATCCCAAATGCTAACCCTAACCCTGACACTTATTCTGACCCTAACACTAAACCTAGGTCTAACCCTAAAACCAACCCTAACCAAAATTTACCATAAACCTAGACCTAGACCTAACTCTGAACTTAACTCTCAACAAAGCCGTAATCATACCTCAGAACTTATCCCTTATGCTAAACATAACTCTAAGCCTAATCCTAGTTCTAACCCTCCTCTGAACCCTAAAAGTGACCTAATCCTAACCATAACCCTAGCCCTAAGCTGAACACTAACTGTATCCATTACCTTAAAAACAACCCTTACCATAATGCTAACCCTAGGCTTAACCCTAAACCTGTCACTTTCCCCAAACCTATCAATTACCATAAAGCTACCCTGAACCCTAAACCTAACCCAATCATTATGGTAACCCTAACCCTAATACCAATTTGAGCTCTAACCCTAACCTCAAACCTCAACCAAACCCTAAAACTGACCAAGACCCTAATAATTCCCCTAGCTATAAACCTGACTCTTACCCTACCTAACCCTTACACTAGACCTAGCCATAAAACTAACCCTAAAACTATTCCTAATCTTAACCCTAGACCTGATATTAACCCTAGCCTTAATCCTAGCCCTAACCCTAACACAAACCCAGTCCTTATCTAGCCCTGAACATAGCCTTAATTTTATCCCTAACCCACACCCTAGGCCTAACCCTAACACTAACTCTAGCCCTAATCTTAGCCCTAATTTAACCCTATCCTTAACGCTAACCCTAATTCTAGCCCAAAGACTAACTCTAACTCTCACCCTAAACCTAACCCTAGTTCTAACTCTATCCCTTACTAGAACCCTAATTCTAGCCCTAACCCTTGGTGTAACCCTAGGCCTATTCATAGCCCTGGTCATAACCCTAGATCTAACCCTAACTCTAAATCTAAACCGAAACTTATGCCTAAACCTAAACCTAACACTAGCCCTAATGCTAAAGCTAATCCTAAAACTAGGTCTAACCCTAGCTCTGGTCCTAAAACAAACCGAGTCATAGCCATAACCCTAACCCTGAACCTAAACCAAACCCTGCACCTAGCCCTAACCATATCCCTAATTCTAGTCCTAACCCTAACCCGAAAACTAAACCTGACCCTGACTCTGAACCTAACCCTAACCCTGGCTCTAAATATCATCATCACTGCAAACCTCAACCTAACACTAGACGTAGCCCAAACCCTAACTCTATAACTAGTGCTAATCATAACCCTACTTCATACATTAGCTGTAGCCTTAACCCTAGCCCTAACCTAACCCAAAAGCTAGCCTTAATCCAAGTCCTAAAACTAGCTTTAACCCTAAACTTAAACCTAAGCCTAACCCAAAATTAGCCCTAATCCTATACATAACCCTAGCCCTAACCTTAGGTCTAAACCTATCCATTACCCTAACAATAACCCTAACATTAAGCTAACCCTGGGCCTAACCCTAACCCTATCCATTACACTAAGCCAAACCTAAACTCTAAAACTAACCCTGTCAGGAACCTAAACCAAAACCCTAACTTAATCCAAACCCTAACCCTGACTTTGACCCTAAATACAACCCTAGATATAAACCTAATCTTACCCTAAACCCAATCCTTACACTGGACCAAGCCATAAACATAAAAAATAAATCTAGCCCTACCTATAACCCTAGTCCTGACATTAGCCCTAGCCCTAATACTATCCCTAATACTAACACAAAGCCTAAACCTTATCCTAGACATAAACTTAGCCTTAATCATAAGCCTAACCCTAACTCTAGACCTAACCCTAATACTAACACTTGTCCAAGCCCTAAACCTAGCCAAACAACATCCCTTAGCCTAAAGGTAACCCTAACTGTAACCCTAACTCTTGTTGTCACAATTGCCCAATCCTTAGCCTTAGCTTTAACACTAGATTGAAAACTAACTTTAAATCTAACCCTAACTCGATGCATAAGTCTAAAACTAGCCCTAACCCTGATGTTAATTCTAAAACTAGCTCTAACCCTAGCCCTAACTCTAACCCTAGCTTTAAATTAGCCTTTTCCATAACCCTAACCCTAATCCTAGCCCTAAGAATAACTCTAACTCTCACACTGTCCCTATCACTCATTCTAATCCTCTCACTTAATTAGGAACCCTAACCCTAATCCTAGCCCTAACCCTAATTCTAACCTTCACCTTATCTCAAAGCCTAGCTATAATTCCATTCCTTAACCTAAACATAACCCTAACGCTAAACCTAACACTAAGCCTAAGGTGAACACTAACCCTACCCAAATTCTAGCCCTAATTTAACAATATCACTAACTGTAACCCTAACGCTAGCCCTAAGATTAACTCTAACACTCACACTAGCCCAATCTCTACTTCTAACCCTATCCATTACCGTAATCCTAACCCTAGCCCTACCCCTAGCCCTAAACCTAGCAATAACCATTGCCTAAACTGTATTTCTAGTCCAAACCCTAGATCTAACCCTAACTCTAAATCTAACCCTAACCCTAAGCCTAAGCCTAACATTAACACTAGCCCGAGTCCTAATGCTAATCATAAATATACTAATAACCCTAACGTTTGCAGTAAAACAAACCCGAGCAATATCCCTAACCCTAAACCTTAACTTAAACCAAAACCTTAACACTACACCTAGACCTAACCCTAGCCCTAATTCGAGTCCTAATCTTAACCTTGATACATATCCTAACTCTGACTCATATCCTAACACTCACCCTAGCTCTAAACATCACCCTAACCTAAAACAAACCCTTACAGTAACCCTAGCGTTAATTTGAGTCCTAAGCCTAATGCTAAAAGTAAACCTGACCCTATTAACCTAACACTAACACAGCTCTAAATTTCACGCTAACCCTAAAAACCATAGTTCTTACATTAGTCATTGCTCTAACCCTAGCCTTAATCCTAACACAAAAACTATCTCTAATCTTAGCCTTAAACCTAGATTTAACCCCAATCCTAGGCTTAATCCTAGATCTAACCCTATCCCTTACCCTATGTCAAGCACTAAACATATGCTAATCCTAATTGTAATCCTAATCCTAATCCTTAACCTAACCCAAAACCTAACCCTAGTCCTCATTCTAGCTCCAACCATAAACCAAACCCTAAACCTAACCGTGACCCTTATTCTGACCCTAACAGTAATCATAGGTCTAAACCTGAACCTAACCCTAAACCGAACACTAAAACTAGCCTTGCTGGTAAACTTATACTTAAACCTAAACCAAACACTAGCCCTAGACCTAAACTAAATCCTAATCTATCCATAACTCTATGCCTAGACCAAAAGAAAAACCTAGCCATATCCCTAAAAATAACGCTTAGCCTAAAGCGTAATTTTAACCCTGGTCCTAATACTGGCTTTCACAATAACCATAACCCTAAACTGAACACTGACCCTGACACCAACACTAACCATAGCTCTAAACATCACCCTAACCCTAAACCTAACCCTAAAACTATACTTAGGTCTAACATTAACCCTAAAACTAGCCCTATCATTAGCAAAGTTCTTACATTTGCCATGGTCCTAACCTAGTGCAAAACCTAGCCCTAACCCAAGCTCTTCCCTAATTTAACCCTAAAGCTAACCATAACCGTAACTTTAGTCCTAATCTTAAGCATAACAGTAGTCCTATCACTAGGTCTAAGCCTATCCATTACCCTAATGATAACCCTAACACTTCTGCTAACCCTAGGCTGAACCCTAATCCTATTCTTAACCCTAACACTATCCATTACCCTACACCTAACCTGAACTCTAAACCTAAAACTATCATTAACCTCTCCCTAACCATAATGATAACTCGAGCCTTATCCCTAAACCTTAATCTAATAAAAATCCTAACCCTGACGCTGACCCTAAAAATACCCATAGTTCTAAACCTGACCCTAACAAGAAACGTGACCCTTACAATAGACCTAGCTATAAACCTAACCCTAAAACTCTCCCTAACTGTAACCCTAGACCTGACATTAGCTCTCGCTCTAATCCTAGTCCTAATCCTAATAAAAAACTTAGCCCACATTCTTAGCCCATATACCTCACCTTAAACATAAACCTATCCCTAACCATAACCCTAAATCTAATCCTCGCCCTAGTTTTAAAAGTAGCTATAATCCCATCCCTTAACATAAACCTAACCCTAACCCTAACCCTAATTCTAACACTAACACTAGCCCTAAATCTAGGCCTACCCCTAACACTAACCCTAGTCCTACTCCCAGCCCTAATTTATCCCTATCCCTAACTCACCCCTAACCCTAGCCCTAACACTAACTCAAACTCTCATGCTAACCTTATACCTACTTCTAAACCTATCCCTTAACATCACCTTATACCTAGCCCTAAACTTAGCCCTAATCCTAGCCCTATCCTTACCAGCAGCTCAAAGCCTAGATCTAACCCTAACTCTAAATCTAATCCTAAACCTAAGCCTAAACCTCACACTAAAACTAGACATAATCCTAAAATTAATCCTAAAACTAGCCTTAACTCTACCCCTAGCCCTAAAACAAAAACAAATCATAACCCTAACCCTAACATTGAACCTAAACCAAACCCTAAATCTACACCTAGCCCTAAACCTATCTCTAATTCTAGTCCTAACCCTAACCTGAAAACTAATCTGGACTCTGACTCTGACCCTAACATTAAACCTAGCTCTAAACATCATCATAACCATAAACTTAACCCTAACAGTAGACTTAGCACTAATCCTGACCCTATCACTAGCTCTAATCATATTGCTACTTTGTACATTATCTGTAACCTTAAACCTAGCCCTAACCTAACCCAAAATCTAGCATTAATCTGAGTCCTAAACCTAGTTTTTTTTAATGTTTTTTTTTTTTTTTTTTACTTTTCGGTGGACACAACATCTTTATTTTATTGGTACATAGTGCTGAGGATCAAACCCAGTGCCCTGTACATGCCAGAGGAGCATGCTACTTCTTGAACCACATCCCCAGCCACTAAACCTAGCTTTAATCCTAAACATAAATCTAACCATAACCAAAACAAAAGCCCTAATCCTATACATAAAACTACCCCTAATCTTAGGTCTAACCCTATCCATTACCCTAATGATGACCCATTATGCTAAACCTCGGCCTAATCCTAACCCTATCCATTACACTAAAACACACCTAAACCCTAAACCTAACCCTTTCAATATCTTAACCCTAAGCCCTAATGATAATTCAAGCCCTAAACCCAAAGCCTAAACTAAACTCAAACCCTCACCTTGATCCTGACCCAGAAAATAACCCTAGCTCTAAAACTGACCCTACCCCTACACTGGACCAAGCCAATAACATAACACTAAATATATCCCTAACTGTAACCTTAGACCTGACATTAGTCCTAGCCCTAATACTAGCCCTAACCCTAACACAAACATTAGCCCTCATCATAGCCCTAAACTTAGCTTTAGTCCCTGAACCTAAACCCTTGACCTAACCCTAATACTAACACTTGCCCTAGCCCTCAGCCTAGATATAACCCAAAACCTTACCCTAAATGTAATCCTAACTCTAACCCTCAACCAAGGCCTAAATCTAATACTAACACTAGCCGTAATTTAGTCTTATCCCTAACCCTAACCCTAACCCTAGCCCTAAGACTAACTCTAACTCTCATACTAGCCCTATCACTAGTTCTAACCCTATACATTACCATATTCCTAAACCTAACCCAAACCCTAGTCCTAACCCTTGCCCTATCCTTAGCCCTAGCCCTAACCATAGATCAAAACATAACTCTAAATCTAACCCTAACCCGAAGCCTAAACCTAACCATTATAAATACATTTATATTTAGACTCTGTGTCTACAGATGTTAGCTTCAAATATTATTTATATTATAGTCATTAGTTTCATAAAAGGCATACCATTTCTGGTGGTGTATAGAGAACTGAGGGTCAGGGGTAGGATGCTATGTTAAGGGGGAAAGGAATGAGGGTATGTGATTAATCTAACTTAGCAACTTTGAAGGAGAACTCTAATGAATAGACAGGGGGAATTTATGGAAGAAGGTTTAAATTTAAACTCCTTATTTGTATTCATAAAATTTCCCTATGTATAAACAGTAAAAGTTAGGAGACTAAAAGTGGGATAGAGGGAGAAAGAAAAAAAAAGAAGAAAAAATAACAAGTAAAAAGAGGGAGAAAGAAAATCAGAGCAAATAAATAGGTGGTGAGGTGGGGTCTATATAATTCCTCTATATTATACTATTCTAGTGATTCAGGTCTTAAAGTCCAAACCAGGTGCCTGTACAATTGCTGTTCCTCATTGATAGCTACACCCCCAAAAAACTTGTGAGAAAAATATTGAGTTATCACAGCTGGAGGTAGGACAGTTGAAATTGGCTTACCTGATAAGCTGCAGAACCAACCTGGTATCCACGCCCACTGGTAGATGGCGAGTAAGGTTTGCAAGATAGATTTCATCTATTACCCATGTATGGTGTTTGGTGAAGTGGGTGGTTCTGGAGTGAACTTGTGCTGTGTCCAGAGCTCTTTCTGGTGATTCCCAAACAAAGACTCTGTGTTCTGTGCTGCCTTCCATTTGCGTAGTGAGCGCCCATGCGGCTGAAACTGCTATCTGCGCCCTGAGAAACTGCACAGCCGAGCGTACTATCTGAGCTGAGAGCACCCATGGGGCCCTAGTTTTCTTCAAATCTCTATGATACTGGGCAGTATTCACCTCTTACTTAGCCATACAATGCTCCACAGGTTTGGGCCTTCTCGGTTCAATGGTTCACTGTCAGGAACAGTTTGTATTTTAAGGTTTCCCTTCATTATGGCTTATTGATGTGAATGAAAATTGAGCTGGAAATCCAACAGGGTTTGCAGGAGGTGCTTGCAACTTCACACAATCAGTTCTCAGTGGACATTCTCTGGTTTCTTCCTTTTGAAGGTAAGCCAAAGTTGAAGCATGCAAAAGAAACTGTAATCCAACAGAGTTGGTGCTAGCTACTTCAAACCTCACATACTCAATCAGTTTTCTATGGGCATTCTCTAGTTTATTTCTTATAAAAGTAGCCCTAACCTGAAGCATGCAAAGCAACTTTATGTGAGAGCACTTTGGAATAGAACAGGAAAATATGCATGTACTGAACTACTTCCCCAATTAATTGGTCAGATTTCTTGATAGTGTGAAAAATTCATCTGTTAGCCTACCCAACTTGGCTCCACAAGTGTGGGACTTCTAGGATCAAAGGGACTCTAAACAGGTTAAGGTTAGTTTTGTTTTCAAATTTCTATGATATTGTGCAGGATTCATCTTTTTCCTATTTTGACTATACTTCAAATGTTTGGGTCTCCCACATAAAGTGTTTGCCTTCAGGAACACTTTCAATTTTCATTTTTTTCTCTTCTTTTTGCCCTATAGGGGTGAATGGAAATGAAGCTGGTAATCGAACAGGGTTTGGTCTAGCTGCTTGAAACTTCACATACTCCATCAATTTTCAGTGAGCATAATCTGGTTTTTGCCATGGAAGTAGCCCTAAGATGAAGTAGAAAGTAACAGCTTTATCTCTGAGTGCTTTAGGAGCAAGCACAATACCCATGTACTGAAAGAACTTCAAATTTTTGGTTGGATTAATTTGATACTGCACAGGACTCATTCTTAACTTAGCCTTAGTAGGCTCCCCAAGTTTGGGCCTTCAAGTTTCAATGGTTCAGTGTAAGGAACTGTTTGAATTTTTAAGTTTCACTTCAGTATGGCCTATAGGTGTGAATGAAATGGACCTGGAAATCAAACAGTGTCGGAGACCAGCTCCAACAGGGGGTCTCAGTAGATGAACAGATGGTGAGGAGTTGGCAAAGGGGGATGGAGAAACAACACAGACACCAAAGTGAAGGTTGATCCCAATCTTTACTTGTGAAGTTGATCATATATACTTTTCATTTTGGCAGGCTCACAGTACTTTGTGGTTACAAAACAGGAATCATTATTCAAAGAAACAAATTATTACATAGCTACGAAGAATGTGTCTTGGCTTATGCATAAGCAAGAATTTGTACTTTCAGTTTGCGTTTTGCTTTGAGCTGTTTCTGCTTAGTTAACTTTTAATAATAGTTACAAATGTCCCAAACTATTGCCCTATACCTTGACTATTCTTTCTTGACTTACTGACTGGAACCAGTGCCATGGTTATGGCAAGTGGTTGACTTGTTATTAATTTTAATCAAACAAGATTAAGAGCACAAACCATTGTGCACAGGAACAAGAACAAGTTGCCCAGTACTAAGCACTAATCTGTCTTCTTAATATTAATTTTTCTTTTCTAGATTTTAATTTAATTTCTCAAAAACTTCCTTGACAGGAATACAGGGAGTTTTTCATTAGACATTAACAATTTATGCTTCACAGCTGAATCATTGCATTAAGAGCAAACAGATCTATTCTTTCGAAGTAGTTGCATTAATTGGGAAAGTCATGTTTTTTTCTTCATACTTAATGGTCATATGAGAAGTCACAACCATACTTATTAAAGGAATACAAAAAAATCAGCCCATTCCCAGAAATATACCGCTCTCCTCCAGAGGATGGACTCCTTGTGCCATCCACCTCAGTAGGGCCTTGCCATTGCCTGAGTCGGGGGAGGGGTGCAGCAAAACAGGGTTGGTGCTAGCTGCATGAAACTTCACACAGTCAATCAGCTTTCTGTGGGCAATCTTTTTTTTTCTTTGTGAAAGTACCTTAAGCTGAAGCATGAAATACAATTTTTCTATGAGCACTTTAAGAAAGAAACTGGAAAATATGAGTGTACTTCATATTAACAAATATGAAATACCTCCCCAATTTTTCATCAAATTTCTTTGATACTGCACAAGATTCATCTGTTAAGTTGCACCACTAGGCTCCCCAAGTGTGGGACTTCTATGATCATAGGTACTCTAAAGAGTTTAGAATTAGATTAGGGTTGGGTTAGATCTAGTGTTAGAGTTAGAGTGAGTTTTCCTCAAACTCATTTGATACTTGGCATAATTCATCTTTTACCTAGCCTTACTTTTTTCCCCAGGTTTAGGCCTTATCCATTCAATGGTTTGCTGTCAGGAACAGTTTGTATTTTAAGGTTTCCTTCATCTTGACCTAAATGGGTAAATGGAAATGGAACTTAAAATCAAACAGAGTTGGTGCCCACTGCTTAAAATTGCACACACTCAATCAGTTCTATGTGGGCACTCTGGTTTCTTTCTTGTGAAAGTTTCCCAAAGCTGAAGCATGCAAAAACATCCCTAACCCTAACCCTAACCCCAACCCTAACCCTAGCGCTAAGACTAACCATAATCCTAGTCCTAAAACTGACACTTACCCTAACCCTAAAACTTACCCCAAATCACACCCTACCCCTATCCCTAAACATAAACCTAATTCTAGACTAATACAAACCATAAACTAGCCCCAATCCCAGCTCTAAACCTATGCATTACACTAAACATAACACTAACCCTAATGGTATCCCTAACCTGATTGCTAAAACTAACTCATGCATTACCCTAAACCTTAATTGAAACCTAAACTAAACCCTATCCATTACCCTAATCTTAAAACTAATCCTAATGCTAATTTGAGCCTTAACCAAAAACCTTTAGATAAACCAAATGCTAACCCTGACCCTGACCCTGACCCTAATAATAACCCTAGCCCTAAAGCTGACCTTTAACCTAAACCTAACTCTTACACTACACCTAGCAATAACCTAACCCTAAAATTAATTTAACATTAATGCTAGACCTGATATTAGCCCTAGACTAGTTCCTAGCCATAAACCTAAAAGAAACCCTAGCCCTTAACCTAGTCCTAACTGTAGCCTTAATCCTAAAGTGAAACATAACCCAGGCCTAATCCAAGTTCTAAACCTCACCCTATCCCTAAAGCTAGATGTAACCCCATCCATTCCCCTAAACTTTACCTTAACACCAATGCTAACCCTAACTCTAGCTCAACCCCTTAGTCTAACCATAACACTAATCCTAGCCTTAATACTAACCCTAATGTAGACCTAACCATAACACTAACACTAGCCCTAATCCTAAACTCTAATTTAGCTCTAAACCTAACCCTAAATCTAGCCCTAATTTATCCCTAACTCTAACACTAACCCTAGCCCTAATCCTAGCCCAAATTTAGCCCTAACCCTAGCCCTAATCCTAGCCCTAATATAGCCCTAAATCTAACCCTAATCCTAAGACTACTACTATAACTAACTCTAATTCTCACCCTAGATGTATCCCTTGTTATAACCATAGTTGTTACCATACCATATCCTTCACCCTAACCCTAACCCTAGCCCTAGCCCTAGCCCTAGCCCTAACCCTAGATCTAACCGTAACTCAAAATCTAACCCTAACCCTAAGCCTAAACCTTAACCTAACACTAGCCCTAACCCTGATGCTAATCCATAATCTAGCCATAACCATAGCCCTAGTCCTAAAACAAAACCAATGTGTATCTCTAACCCTTACCCTAAACCAAACCCTAACCATACAACTACTAATAACTTTAGCCATAATTCAAGTTCTAACCCTAACCCAAAAACTAACTGTGATTCTGACACTAACCATAACAATGACCCTTGCTCTAAACATCACCCTAACCCTTTAGGTTTACCTAACCATAACACTAGACAGAGCCTTAACCCTAACCATAAAACTAGTACTAATTGAAACACTAGGTCATACATTACCATAGCCCTAATGCTAGCCCTAACCAAAACAAAAACAAAGCCATAATCTGAGCCTTAAACCTAGCTTTAAACCTAACCTTAAACCTAACCCTAACGCAGAACATAGTCCTAAACTTTACCCTAAACCTAGCCAGAATTCTAACCATAACCCTAGCCCTATCACTATCTCTAACCCTATCCATTACCCTAACCATAACCATAACTCTAATGGTAACCCTAGGCCTAACCCTAAACTTATCCCTAACCGTAACCTATTTCATTAACCTAAACCTAACCTGAACCCTAAATCTAACTCTATCATTACCCTAACTCTAACCCTAATGCTAATTCAAGCCCTAACCTTAAACCTTAACCCAACCCAAATTCTAACTCTGCCCCTTCCCATGAAAATATACCTAGCTCTAATCCTGAACCTACCCCTAAATCTAACCCTTGTACTTGACATAGCCTCAAACCTAACCCTAAAACTATCCCTAGCCATAATCTTAGACCTGAAATTTGTCCTAGCTGTAATTCCAGCACTACACTTAACAAAAAACAAACCCATAACCCTAATCCTAACCCTAGCCATAATCCTATTTATAACCCTACACCTAAATTTAGCTCTAACCCTGTCAATTACCCTAAACATAAACCTAATTATAATGCTAACCTTAGGCCTAAATCTAACCCAATCCCTAACTGTAACCCTATCCATTATGCTAAATCTAACCTGAACCATAAACCAAACCCTATCATTACCCTAACCCAAAACCTAATGCTAATTCTAGCCCTAAACCTAAACCCTAACCTAAACAAAACCCTAAACCTGACTCTGACCCTAATAATACACCTAGTTCTAAATTTGACCCTATCTGAAACCTAACAACTTACAATGAACATATCCATAAACCTAACCCTAAAATTATCTCTAACCATAACCCTAGACCTGACATTCACCCTAACAGTAATCCTAGACTTAACCCTAACACAAACCCTAGCCCTCATCCTAGCCCTAAACCTAGCCTTAATCCTAACTCTAATAAACCCCTAGCCCTAACCCTAATTCTAACCTTCACCCTAGCCCTAACCCTAGCTCTAACCCCATCCTTTACATGAAACCTAACCCTAAGCCTAAAACTAACCCTAGGCCTAAGCATGACCATAAACCTAGCCCTATTACTAGCCCTAATTAAGCCCTATACCTAACCAAACACTAAACTTAGCCATAGGAATCTCACTCTTACCCTTCCCCTATTACTAGTTTTAACACTATCCCTTACCATAACGCTAATCCTAGCCATAAACCAAGACCTAACAGTAGCCCTATACTTAGCCCTAGACCTAACCCTAGATTTAATCCTAAATCAAAATCTAACTTTAACCCTAAGCCTAAACCTAAGCCTAACACTAGCCCTAAACCTAATGCTAAGCCTAAAACTAGCCCTAACCATAGCCCTAGCCCTAAAACAAAACCAGGCCATAGCCCTAACTTTAAAACTTAACTTAAACCGAAAACTAACCCTACTCCTAGCCCTAACCTTAGCCCTAATTTGAGGCCAAACCGTAATGCTAAAATTACTCTAACCTTGAATTTGACCCTAAAACTAACCCTAGCTCTAAATGTTATACCTAACTCTACCACTAGTCCTAGTCCTAATCCTGATTTTATAAATAGACCAAATCATAACCCTAGTCCATACATTGACCATAACTCTAAAACTAGCCCTAACTCTAACCAAAACCTAGCCTTAATGCAAGACCTAACCCTAGCTTTAACCCTAAACCTAAACCAAACACTAGCCATAACCCTAATCTGAAAAATACCTCTCATCCTAGCTCTAATCCTATCCATTACCCTAAGCTAACCCTAAACCTAATGCTAACCCTAGGACTAATTTTAATCCCTAGCCTAAGCCAAACCGTCACCCTATTACTAGTCCTAACCCTAGGCCTCAATGTAGCTCTAACCATAACCCAAACCCTAAACCTAACCCTGATATTTATTCTGACCCTAAAGGTAACCGTATATCTAAAACTTAACCTATCCATAAACCGTACCCTAACACTAGCACTAGCAATAAATCTATACCTAAACCTAACCCTAACACTAGCCCTAGACCTAAACCTAATCCTAACTCTAGCCATATTTCTAGCCCTAAACCTAAACAAAAACCTAGCCCTAGCCCTAATGATAAACCTTAACCTAACACAAACACTAACCCTACACCTAGTCCTAACTTTAGTGATAATTTAGAAAGGCAACAGAATACAACAGACACTAGTGTGGCAATATGTAAAACAGTGGATGTGTAACCGCTGTGATTCTTCAATCTGTATACGGGGTAAAAATGTGAGTCCATAACCCACTTGAATCAAATGTATGAAATATGATATGTCAAGATGTTTTGCACAACAAATAATAAAAATTAAAAAAATAAAACAATCTAAAAAATAATATTGGGTTTAACCTAACCCTAAATATAACCTGAACACTTACCCTGACCCTAACACTAACCCTAGCTCTAAACATCACGCTAACGGTAACCCTAACACTAACATTTGATCTAGCCTTAACACTTATCCAAAAAGTAGCCCTAATAATAACCATGGTTTATACATTAGTTGTAAGCCTAACAATAGCCCGAACCTAAACCAAAACCTGGCCCTAAGCTGAGCGCTAACCCTAGTTTTAACCATAACCCTAAAACTAGCCCTAATCCACACCCTAACTCTAGATCTAACCCTAGGTTTTACCCTATCCATTACCTTAAGCTAAACCCTAAACCTAATGCTAACCCTAGTCCTAACCCTAATCCAGAGCCTAACCCAAACCCTAACCCTATTACTAGTCCTAACCCTAACCTTCATTCTAGTTCTAACCCTAACATAAATCCAAACACTAACCCTGACACTTATTCTGACCCTAACACTAACTGCAGGTATAAACCTGATCCTAACCCGAAACCGAACCCTAACATTAGCCCTGATAGTAATCATATACTTAAACCTAAACCTAACACTAACCCTAGAATTAAACCTAATCCTAAATCTACCTATATGTCTAGCCCTAGACCTGAACAACAACCTAGCCCTAGCCCTAACAATAACCCTTAACCTAACCAAAACACCTTGACCTAACCCAAGTCCTAATTCTGGCACTAAACCCAACACAAAATCTAACCTGAACAATGGCCCTGACCCTAACATAATCCTAGCTCCAAAGCTCACCCTAAAAAAAAAAATAATCCTAACACTAGACCTAGCCATAACCTAAACCTAAAACTAGCTCTATCATAACCCTAGCTCTTACATTACCCATGGCCCTAACCCTAGGCCTATAATAACACAAAACCTAGCCCTAATTTTGGGCCTGAACATAGCCCTAAGTGTAACCCTAAACCTAACTCTAGCCATAACCCTAACCCTACGCCTCACTTTAGACCTAACCCTAGCTCAAAGCCTAACCTTTACCCTTAACATAACACTAGCCCTGTCCGAAAACCAAACCTAATACTAGCCCTAATCCTAATATTAACCATCACAATAACCATACCTCTAATTATATCAACTACCCTAATCCTAGCACTAATCCTAATGATAACCCTAGCCCTAAACCTAGTTCTAATTTTACCCATTACCTTAAACATAATGCTAACCCTAATGCTAACCCTAGGCTTAACCCTAACCCTATCACAATCTCTACATCTATCCATTGCCCTAAAATTAACCTGGACCCTAATCCTAAGCCTATCCATTACCCTAACCCTAACTCTAACCCTAATGCTAATTCTAGCCCTGATCCTAAACCTTAATCTAAACCAAACCTTAAGCCAAGCACTGACCCTAATAATACACATAGCTGTAAACTTAACCCTTACCCTAAATCTAACCCTTACACTAGACATAATCATAAACATAAACCGAAACCCATCTCTAACTGTAACCCTAGTCCTGACATTAGCCCTAGCTCTAATCCTATCCCTAACCCTAACATGAACACTAGCTCTCATCCTAGCCTAAAACCTAGCCTTAACCATAACCCTAACCCTAATTCTAACCCTTTCTCCAGCACTAAACCTAGTTATAACCCCTTTGCTTACCCTAAACCTTACCCAAACCCTAACCCCAACACTAAACCTAGCCCTAACTTTAATCCTAGGACTAACCATAACACTTACCATATCCCTAATCCTAAACTTAACCCTAATCCTTGCTTTAAGACTAACTATAACTCTCGCCCTAGCCCTAGCCATAATTCTAACCCTTTCACTTACCATAACCTTATTCCTAGCCATAGCCTAGAATAACCCTAGCCATAAACTTACACCTTGTCCTAACCCTAGATCTAAACATAACTCTAAATCTAACCCTAATTCTACAACTAAACCTATCCCTAACTCTAGCCCTAACCCTAATGCTAATCCTAATACTAGCCCTAAACATAGGCTTAGCCCTAAAACAAAACTGAGCCACAACACTCACCCTAAACATTCACCTAAACCACAACTCTAACCTCATATCTGGCCCTAAGCCTAGCCCTAATATGGAGTCCTAATCATAACCCTAAATCTACCCCTAAACCTGTCTCTGACATTAACACTAACCCTACCTCTAAACATCACCCTAAACCTAAACCTTAACCTAACACTAGACCTGGTCCTAACCCTAATTCTAAAAATAGTTTTAATCATAACCCCACATCATATATTAGCCGTAAGCTTAAAACTAATGTTAACCAAACCTAGCCCAATTCTGATACATAACCCTAACATAATACTAGCACCAAAGCTCACCCTAAACAAAAACCTAATCCTATCTTTCACCCTAACCCTAACCCGAACATAGCCCTAACCCTAACCCGAACCCTAGCTCTAACCCTAGCTCTAACCTTATACTTTACCCTAGCCAAACCCCAACCCTAATTCTAACCCTAGTCCTAAAACTAATCCTTAGTCTAACCCAAACCCTAATCCTATTACTAGTCCTAAACTTATCCCTCATTCTTGTTATAACCATAACCCAAATTCTAACCCTATCACTGACCCTTATTCTGATCCTGAACCTAAAACAAACCCTAACACTAGACATAGCCATAAACCTATATCTAAACCTAACCCTAACACCTGCATAGATTAAACCTAAGAATAAATCTAGTCATATATTTCACCAAGACCTAAACAAAAACCTAGCCCTAGCTCTAATGATAACCCTTAACCTAAGCCAAACACTAACCTTACCTCTAGACTTAACTAATCCTAAATCTGGCTCCAGCCCTAACCCTAACCCTAATCCAAACACAGACACTGACACTAACACTAACCCTAGCTATAAAACTGACCCTAACCGAAACCTAAACCTAACACTAGACCTAGCAATAACTTTAAACATAACACTTACATTACCATAGCACTAAAACTAGCTCTAAACCTAACACAAAACCTAGCCCTAATCCTAGGCATAAATCTAGCCAAAGTATAACCCTAACCCTAACCTAACCTTATCCCTTACTTTAAGCCTAACCCTCATGATAATCCTAACCCTCGCCTTAGAACTAACTCTAGATAAAACCCAAAACTGAACCCTAAACATAACCCTAGCCCTATCCCTAAAACTAATGCTAATCCTAGCCCTAATCATAATGTTAGCACTAGCCCTAATTCTATCTCTAACATTATCCTTTACCCTAAACCGAACCTTAACCCTAATGATAACCCTAGCTCTAATTCTAATTGTAAACCTAATCCTAGACATAACCCTAAACCTAGCCCTCATCATAGCCTTAACCCTAGATAAAACCCTAACCCTTACTCTAACACTAACCCTAGCCCAAACCCTAACACTAACCATAAACCTAAAACTACCCCGTACTTAACCTGACATCTAACCCTATACATTACCCTAACTCAAATGATAATATTAGCTTTAACCTTAACACTAACCCTAAACCTAAAGCTATCACTAACCCTAACCCAACATCTAACCCTGTCCATTAACCTAACTCTAAAGATAACCTTAGCCCTAACCCTAACACTAACCCTAAACTTAACCGTAAATATAACCCTGGAAATAATCCTAAACCTAACCCTCACCATAGAACTAACCCTAGCTCAAAACCTAACCTGTACTCTAAACCTAACCCAAACCCTAACCCTAGCCCTAGCCCTAAGCCTAACTCTAGCCCTAATACTATTCTAAACCCTAGCCCTAACCCTAGCTCTAATGCTATTCATTACCCTAACAATATCCTTAACCCAAATGCTAACACTAGGCCTAACCTTAACCCTATCACTAACTCTAATCCCACCTATTACCCTAATCTTAATCTGAATCCTAAACCCAAACCTATCCATAAATCTAACTCTATTTCTAACCCTAATGCTAATTTGAGACTTAACCCTAATAATTAATCTAACACAAACTCGAAACCTGACCCTGACCCTAAAAATACACCTTACTCTTAACCTGGGCCTTACCCTAAACCAAATATTAGACCTAGCCATGAACCTAACTCTATAACTATCCCTAGCTGTAACCCTAATCCTGACATTATCCCTATCCCTGAAACTTGCCTTAACCCTAACAAAAACTCTAGCCCTCATCCAAAAACCAATTCTAACACAACCTAACCCTAGACCTAAACCTAATTCTAATCATTTCCCTAGCCCTAAATTTAGCTATAACCCCATCAATTCCCCTAAACCTAACCCTAAACCTAATCTTAAACATAGCCCTAACCCTAGGCCGAACCCTAACACCAATCCTAGACATATTCCTAGCCCTAATTTAGCCCTAAACTTAACACTAACCCTAGCCTTAAGACTAACTCTATCGCCCTAGTTCTATTCCTAGTTCTAACACTATCCCTTACCATAACCCAAACATTAGACCTAACCTTAGCCATAACCCTAGCCATAGCCCTAGCCCTAGAATTAACCATAACTCAAAATGTACCTCTAAGCCTATACTCACCATATCACTACCAATAAAACTAACACTAATCATAAACTACCCTTACCTTTAGCCTTAGCCCTAAAACATAATGAGCCATAGAACTAACTCTAACCCTTAACCTAAACCAAATCCGAACCACACATCTAGGCCTAAGCCTACCCCTAATTCGAGTCCTATTCCTAACCCTAAAAATAACTCTGACCCTGACTCTGAACCTAACACTAACCCTACCTCAAAACATCACCCTGAATTTAAACCTAACCGTAAAACTAGACTTAGCCCTAACCGTAACCCTAAAATGAGCCTTATTCATAACCCTAGCTCTTACATTAGCTGTATCCCAAATACTAGCCCTAATGTAACACAAAATCCAGCCCTAATGCGAGCCCCAACCCTAGTTTTAACCTAACTCTAAACCTCAACCAAGTCCTAACCCTTACCCGAAGCCTAACCCTAAATTTAATCCTTGCAATAACCCTAAACCTAACACTAACCCTAACACTAACACTAACCATAAATATAGCCCTATCCCTAGCTCTAACCCTATTCATTACCCTAACCCTAACCCTAATCCTAACCCTAATGCTAACCCTCGTCCTAACCCTTACACATTCACTAACCCTAACCTATACATTACCCTAAATATAACTGTAACCCTAAACCTAACCAAACACTAAACCTAGATGAAACACTAACCCTTAAACTAGCCCTAATTGTAACCCTAGTTCTTACATTAGCCATAGCCCTAAAGCTAACACAAAACCTAGCCTAGCCCTAATCCACGCTCTAACCCTAGCTTTAACCCTAGACCTAAACCTAACCCTAGCCCTAACCCTAACCCTAACCTTAGTCCTAACAATAGCGCTAACCCTATCCCTTACCCTAAGCCAAACTCTAACCCTAAAGTTATCCTAGTCCTAAATGTAATTCTTAGCCTAATGCAAAACATAATTCTATTACTAATTCTAACCCTAATCCTCAATCTAGCTCTATCTCTATCCCAAACCCTAACACTAACCCTGACCCTTATTCTGACCCTAACACTAACCATAGGTCTAAACATGACCCTAATTCTAAACTGACCCCTAACATTGGCACTACCTATAACCCTGTAACTAAACCTTACCCTCACACTAGACCTAGACCTACACTTAATCCTTTATCTAGTGATAAGTCGAGGCTTCGCCCTAAACAAAAACTTAGTCCTAGGCCTAATAATAACCCTTAACCTCACCCAAACACTAACTTTACCCCTAGACCAAACCATAGACCTAATGCTGGCCCCAACAATAAACTTAACCCTATACTGAACACTGACCCTTACCCTAAGATAAATCATAGCTCTAAACCTTATCCTAACAAAACACATAACCCTAACACTAGACCTAGCCATATCACTAACCCTGAAACTAGCCATCACCATAGGCCAAAACCTACCTCTAACTCTATCCATTTCCCTAACCCTAACCCTAATGATAACCCTAGCCCTAACCCTCACACTGACTGTAAACTGTATCCTCATCCTAGTCCAAACACTAGCTCAATCCCTACCCCTTAAACTTAACCTAACCCTAACACTAATCCATGGCCTAAACCTAAACCTAACCTTAACCCTAGCACTAATCCTAACTTTAACGCTATCCCTAACCCTAGCTCTAAGCATACATATTACCATAACTCTGACCCTAACCTTAATAATTACCCTAGCTCTAAACCTAGCTCTAACCCTACCCATTACCCTAACCCTAACACTAACCCTGATGATAACTCTAGCCATTACCCTAAATCTACTCTAACCCTATCCCTAGACATAACCATAAACCTAACCCTTGCCATAGAGCTAAACCCTGCTCAAACCCTAACCATTACCCTAAACCTAACACTAAGCCTATCCCTAACCCTAACCTTAAACCTAAAGCTAACAATAAACCTAACAGGACATCAAACCCTATCCAATACCCTAAACCTAATGATAACCCTAGACCTAACCTTAACGCTAACCTTGACCCTAACCGTAACTACATCCTAGACCTAACCCTAAACCTAACCCTTGCCCTAGAGATAACCCTACCTCAAACTTTAAACCATATCCTAAACCTGAACCTAACCCTAACCCTAGGCCTAACCCTAACTCTAGCCCTAATACAAACCATAACCCTAGTCCTAACATTATTCATTATCCTAAGCCCAACTATAAACCTAAGGCTAACCCTAGGCCTAACCCTAACCCTTTTGCTAACTCTAACCCTATCAATTACCCTAGACTTAACATGAAACCTAAACCTAAACCTATCATTACCCTAAATAAACCCTAATGCTAATTCAAGCTCTAAACTTAAACCCTATCCTAAACCAAACCTGAAACCCAATTCTTACCCTAATAATACCCCTAGCTCTATACCTGACCCTTAGCCTAAATTGAACCCTTACACTAGACCTAGCCATAATCTAACCCTCAATCTATCCCTAACATAAGCCTAGACCTGACACTAGCCCTAGCCCTAATTCTTGCCATAACCCTGAAACAAACCCTAGCCCTCATCCTAGCCCTAAACCTAGCCTTATTACTAAACAAAACCATAAAACTAGTCCTAACCGAATTCTAACCTTTGACCTAGCCCTAAAACTAGATCTATGCCCATGTCTTCACCTAAAACTAACCCTATCCCTACACCTAAACATAAGCCAAAAATAGGCCTAAACCTAATACAAATGCTAGACCTATTCCTAGCCTAAATTTAGCCCTAATCCTAACCTAAACCTAACCTAATCCTAACCTAACCCTAGCCGTAAGATTAACTCTAATTCTCGCCTTAGTCCTATTACTTGTTCTAACCCTATCCCTTACCATAATCCTATCACTTGCCTTTTCATAAGCCCTAACCCCAAACTTGAACATAAAAACCAAACCCTAAGCCTATACCTAGACCTAGCCCTAACTCAAGTCCTATCCCTAACCCTAAAACAAACCCTGACCCTGACTCTGACCCTAACACTAACCCTACCTCTAAACACCATTCAAAACCTAAACCTAATCCTATACCTAGCCCTAACCCTAACCCTAAAACTAGTTCTAATCATAACCCTAGTTCTTACATTGGCTGTAGCCCTAAACCTAGCCCTAACCTAACCCCAAACCTATCCCTAATCAGAGCCCTAACACTACCTTTAACCCTAACCATAACCCTAATTCTATCCCAAAATCTTACCCTAAACCTAACCCTAATCCTAACCCTTCACATAACACAAAACCTAACCCTAACCTTACCCTTTATCCTAACCATAAACATAGCCCTAACCCCAGCTGTAACCCTATCCATTACCCTAATCCTAATCCTAACCCTAATGCTAACCCTAGGATAACCATAAACCTATTCCTAACACTAAACCTATACATTAACCTAAACCTAACCTGAACCCTAAACCTACCATATCCATAAACCTAATCCTAACCCTAATAATATTAACCCTAAAATTAACTCTGACCATAACCCTAGACCTGATATTAGCCCTAGCCCTAATAAAGTCCTAACCATAAAACAAACTCTAGTCCTAATCCTAGCCCTAATCTTAGCCTTAATCCTAAACCTAACCCTAACCATAAACCTAAACAAAATTTTAACCCTCACTATCATTCTAAAGCTATCTATAACATCATACCTAACCATAACCATAACCATAAACCTATCCATAAACCTAGGCTCACCCTTAATACTAACCCTACCTCTAATCATAGCCCTAATTAAGCCCTAATTCTAACTCTAAATCTAACCCTAGCACTAACACTAACTCTAACTCTCACACTAGCCCTATATCTAGTTCTAACCCTATCACTTATGATAACTCAAACCCTAGCCCAAACCCTAGCCCTAACCTTTGCTGTAGCCCTAAACCTAGGTCTAACCCTAACTCTAAATCTACCCCTAACACTAAGCCAAAACCACATCATAACACTAGCTCTAACCCTAATGCTAATTTGAAACTAGCTCTAACCCTAGAACTAGCCCTCAAGCCAAACCGAGCCATAGCACTGACCCTAAATTTTAACCTAAACCAAACCCTAACCTTACACCTAGACCTAACCCTAGCCCTAATTTGATTCCTAACTCTAACCCTAGAACTAATACTAACCCTCACTCTGACTTTTGTGGTGAGCCGCTTCTGCCGTTTCTGCAGACTATGGTCGCCATTACAAGATGGTGCTGGCTCCGCTGTGGTCTGTGACAAACAACTCCTTATTTGGGAGAGTTGGCGCATGGTTTTTCACCACCCTATGAGAAAGCTCCACGTGGCAGCTTCACATTGGAGCTTGAGATGCTTTATTAAGGCTGGGAGGGGCATCCGAGAGGGAGAAGAAGAAATATCAAGGGCCTGAATAAACTGCTGAAAGAAGATTCCTGAGTTGTGTCTTCCTTGCGGGCAAGGGGTCGCGACAAGTGGTGCCAAAACCCGGGAACCAGAACTTTCAGCAGTCAGGGGTGGTGCACCGGTTAGTCCCAGGTAAGTGGGATCCGCGACCAAAGCGGGGTTAGTCCCAATAATTGGGATCCGTGATCAAAGTGGGGTTAGTCTCAGGTAAGTGGGATCCACGACCAAAGTGGGGCAGCTCCTCTGTAAAGAAAGAGAGAGCATTACATTTTATTGCAGCTGCACTGTGTACTTTCGCTTCTACTTTCGCTTTTGTTTTCTGTGTTTCTTTTGTTGTGTCATTTCGCTTTTGTTTTTTGTGCTTCTTTTGTTGTTGTGTCATGGGTGCCGCATCTTCAAGTCTGCTTCTCCTGGCCATAGATGGCCTGTTACGTTCCAAGGGCCTGGAAGTTAAACATAGTACTTTACAGAGATTTTTACAGAAGATAGATATCGCTGCACCGTGGTTTGCATTTTTGGGCAGCCTTACTGTACCTAGTTGGGATAAATTAAGCAAAGATCTTGACTTTGCTTCTGAGCAGGGCATATTAGAGGGTGGGGTGATACCCCTTTGGAAAATGGTCCGTAGTTGCCTTACAGATGGCAGATGTCAGGAAGCACTTACTAAAGGACAGGAAGTTCTAGAGCAATTACATGAGGAGAAATTGGAGACGGCAGGAAGTGAGGTGCCTCAGGAGGATGGGAGTGTGCGGAGCGTGAAACAGGGGAGGAGATGATTGTCTCTGGCAAGAAGTGAGGTATCTCAGAAGGATGGGAGTGTGCGGAGCGTGAAACAGGGGAGGAGATGATTGTATCCAGATCTCAGTACGCTGCGCACACCCCCATGTGAAAGAGGGTCAGAGGAAGAGGAGGATGAGGAGGAAGAACTCGGGAGGCTGTCTCATCAGCTAGAGAGTTTAGCTATAGGAGAAGGGAACAGAAATAAACAGGGGCTCAAGAAAAGCGATCCCCCGGATCCACCACCGTATGGTGGGGGTGTTTTGGGGAGAGCTTTCCATGCCCAAACATGGAGGGCTGTTAACGCTGAGATGCGTCTTGCTTATCCAGTTTTTCAGGATGACAATAGGGGAAGATTCCATGAACCCTAGATTTTAAAATTGTGAAGACCCTGGCGGAGTCTGTGCACACTTATGGGGTGGATGCCGCTAACTCAGGTGGAGAGTCTGTCTAGATACTGCATGACTCCCTCAGATTGAGCTAGTCTAGTCCGCATTTTTGTTTCCCCAGGGAAATATTAGGAGTCCAAAGTTGGCTGTTTAATGTTTCTGGCAGTACCCAAGACTCGGAGCGAGGTAGGAGACTTAAAATTACTTCACACAATTCACAATTGTTTAATGCTACATTACCCTCTGCAGCAGTCTGTCTCCAATCTCCATTCCTGTTTCTTTTGGCTAATGTTACATTATAGGGGATGCTTAATTGTTCTAATATTACCTGTTATTTGTCTGAGTGTTGGAATGGTTCCTGGACTAAGGCAGTGGTTATGAAAATTCCAACCTTTGTCCCGATCCCGGTTACTGCAGATCCAGAATCTTTTCCTATTGTTGAACTGATTAGAGCCCATAGAGATTTTGGAATTATGGCAGCTATAGTGACTGCTGTGGCAGTATCTGCTGCTGCAGCGGTTACAGCTGGAGTAGCCATGGCCAGCCAAGTACAAACTCCTGCCAGTATTAATCAGGTTATTCAACAAACATCCACCATACTTGAATCTCAAAGTAGAATTAATCAACACATTCTATCTGGGATTTTGGCTGCTAATCAAAGGATAGATCTGCTTCAAGCTCAAGTTGAGGAATTGTTTGACCTAGTACATTTGGGTTGTATTGATCAACGTGCACATTTATGCATAACCTCTGTCAGATTTAATGATTCCAGGAATGCCTCCCGCATCATTGGCGAATATTTGGCCAGAAATTGGTCCATGGCAGCGGAAGACATGATCCAGTCTCAACTAACCCAGATAGCTGTCTTGAACAGTATCCGTGTCGATCCCGTGACTTTGGGTCAATTCACTGATTGGATATCTTCTGCTTTTTCCTTCTTCAAAGAGTGGGTGGGGGTAGGCATTTTTGGTGCAATGTGTTGCTTCGGTATGTTCCTCTGTTTGTGGTTTCTCTGTCGCCTTAAGGCCCGCAGTGCTCACGATAAGGCTATGATCATACAAGCTCTTGCAGCTTTAGAAAATGGCAACTCACCTCAAGTCTGGCTTGCACATCTTAAACAGTAAACCTTTGACATGGTCGTTACACCCCAAGTTATTATAACATTGCACTGGGATCGACATGACTTTCCTTGTTATTCTCTTAGTATTGGAAAGCCCTTGCACTCTGCCGGTCTTACTGCCATTGCTCGCAGATGGGTTTCCACACTAGTGCTTTTCTATCATCTTAAAGTCCGTGCCTTTCTTTCAGGGTGCTGTCAACTTGTTTGTTGTTATAAACAGCCACAGTTCAGCCTCAGCTATCGCCCTTCATCCACCATCGTCACGATATAGGATGCGAGGCAAGGCACTGCACTTGAGTGATCCTTGATGTGGACCTCAAGGAGAGCATGTCCTATTGCATGCGGGTTAGACACGTCCACGCCCCACCCCACGAAAAAAGGCGTCGGCTGATATGGCCTCAGATCTGGGGAAGTGCCCTCCTTAGGACTGAGCCATACTATGCAGCCACTTCTGCACAGTTGGATAGGACCTCTACTCTCGCCTGTATTGTTTTAAGAAAACAGAAAGGGGGAACTTTGGTGAGCCACTTCTGCCGTTTCTGCAGACTATGGTCGCCATTACAAGATTGTGCTGGCTCTACTGTGGTCTGTGACAAACAACTCCTTATTTGGGAGAGTTGGCACATGGTTTTTCACCACCCTATGAGAAAGCTCCACGTGGCAGCTTCGCATTGGGGCTTGAGATGCTTTATAAAGGCTGGGAGGGGCATCCAAGAGGGAGAAGAAGAAATATCTAGGGCCTGAATAAACTGCTGAAAGAAGATTCCTGAGTTGCGTCTTCCTTGTGGGCAAGGGGTCGTGACAGACTTTAACACTAACCCTAGCTCTACACATCACCCTATCACTAAACCTAATCCTAACACTAGACCTCAATCTAAATCTAACCCTAAAACTAGCCCTAATCGTAATGCCAGCTCTTAAATTAGCCATAGCCCTAAGCCTAACACAAAACCCAGCCCTAATCCAAGGCCTAACCCTAGTTTTAACCTTGGCCCTAACCTTAACCCTATCCCTAGTCATAATCCTAGCTCTAACCCTATTTTTATACTTAGTCAAACCCTCACCCTATTGCTACCCTAATCCCAACCCTAATTTTATGCCTACCCAAATCCTAACTCTATTACTAGTCCTAAACCTAGCCCTAACTCTAGCTCTAAACTTAATCCAAACCCTAAACCTAATGCTGACTCTTATTCTGACCCTAACTATAAACTTAGGTTTAAACCTTACCCTAACCCTTATCTGAAACCTAGCACCAGCCCTACCAGTAACCCTAACCCTAAACCTAACACTAACCCTAGCCCTAGACCTAAACCTAATTCTAAATATAGCCATAACCCTAGCTTTAGCCCGAACAATAACTCTTAACCTAAACCTAACACTAACTCTACCCCTAGACCTACCCTAGTCCTCATTATGGACCTAACCCTAAAAATAATCCTAACCTGAACATTGACACTTATCCTAACAAAAACCCTAACTCTGAACATTATGCTAACACAAAAACTAACCCTAACACTAGACGAACTCTAAATCTAGCCATAACCATAAGTCTTGCTCTTACATTACCCATATACCTAAAACTAGCCCTACCTCACACAAAATCTAGCCCTAATTATAGCCCTAAACCGAACCCTAAGAATAACCATAACCCGAAACCTAGCCCTAACCATAACCCTAAACCTCATTCTAGCCCTAACCCTTGCTCAAACCCTAAACTTTACCCTAAACATAACCCTAGCCTAAACCCTAAACCTCATCCTAACTCTAGCCCTAACCCTAACTGTAACCATAGCCCAAAACCTAGCTCTAACTCTATCCATTACACTAACCCTAAACCTAAAACTAACGCTAACCCTAGCCCTAAACATAATCCTAACCCTACCCTAGCACAGACTGTAATGCTAATCCTCACCCTAGCCCTAAATCTAGCTCAATCCCTAATCCTTATACTTAACCTAACCCTAACACTAACCCAAGGCCTAACCCTAACTCTAACCCCAGCCCTAATCCTAACTTTAACCCTAGTCCTAAACCTAGTTTGAATCACACCCAATACCATAACCCTAAACTTAACCCTAATGATAACACTAGACCTAAAGATAAACCTACCCTAACTTTAAACATAAACCTAACCCTAGAATTAACAGTGAACCTAACCCTAACCCTAAATCTAAGCTAGCTCAAACCCTAACCCTAATCCTAAACCTAAACATAACGCTAACCTCAACCTAACCCTATATTTAACCTGACATCTAACCTTATTACCCTAACCCTAATGATAACCCTAGCCCTAACCGTAACACTAACCATGACCATAACCCTAGACCAAACCCTAAGTTAACCTTAGCCATAGCAAAATCCTCTCTCAAACCCTAAACTGTCCCCTAAACCTAATCCTAAGTGTAACCCTCGCCCTAACCCTGTCCATAACCCTAACTCTATCCCAAATCCTAACCATGATCCTAGCCTTAACCCTAGGTCTAACCCTATAAATTACCCTAAAAATATCCATAACCCTAATGCTAACCCTAGGCCTAACCCTAAACCTATCACAAACCTTAAACATATCCATTACCTTAAACCTAACCTGAACCCTAAACTTAACACTATCCATTACCATAACCCTAATTCTAACTTAATGCTAATTTGAGCCTTAACCTTAAACCTTAACCTAACCCAAACCCGAAGCCTGACCCTGAGCCTAATAATACCCCAGCTTTTAATCTGACCCTTTCCCTAAACGTAACACTTTAATTTGACATAGCCATAAACCTAACCCTAAAAATATCACTAACTATAAACCTAGACCTACATTAGTCCTAGCCCTAATTGTTGCCCTAAACCTAACACAAAACCTAACCTAATCCTAACCTTAAATCTAGCCTTAATCCTAAACCTAACCATAACATTAGCCCTAACCCAAAAGCTAATCATAAAACTAGCCCTAATCTTAACCATAGCACTAAAACAAAACTGAGCAAAAGGCCTAACACTAACATTAACTTAATCCAAACACTAGCACTACAGCTAGAATAACCTTAGCCCTAAGTCGAGTCCTAATCATAACCTTAAAAATAACCCTGAACTGACTTATATCCTAACACTCATCCTAGCTCTAAACACCACCCTAAACTTAAACTGAACCCTAAAGTAAACCTAGTCTTAATTCGAGTCCTAACCCTAACGCTAAAACTAACCCTGACCTAACTGATATCCTAATACTAACTCTAGCTATAAATATCACCCTAATCTTAAACCTAACCCTAACACTTGACCTACCCCTACCCCTAACCCTAATTGTAACCCTAGTTTTATATTAACTGTTGCCCTACTCTAGCCTTAAACCTCACACAAAAACACGCCCTAATCTGAGCCCTAAACCTAGCTTTAACCCTAAACATAAACCTACAACTAGCCCTAAACCTATGCCTTACCCTGAGCAAAACCTTAATCTTTATGGTAACGCTAGACCTGTCCCTAATCCTTAAGCTAAACAAATTTTAACCCTATTAATAGTCCTAACACTAGATCACATTCTATATCTAACGCTATTCCAAAACCTACCCTAACCCTGACCCTTATTCCCACCATAACATAAACCCTAGGTCTAAACCTGACCCTAACCCTAAATGAAACCCTAACACTAGCCCTACTTGTAACCTTATACCTAAACCTAAACCTACCACTAGCTCTAGACCTAAACCTAATTCTAAATCTAGCCTGAACTCTAGCTCTAGACCTAAACAAAATCCTAACTCTAGCCCTAAAAGAACCTTTACCTAACCCAAACACTAACTCTACCCCTAGACCTAAACCTAGTCCTAATTCTGGCTTTAACCTTAACCTTAACTCTAACCCAAACACTGACCCTGCTTTAACACTAAACCTACCTCTAAACCTGAAACTAACCAAAACCTAAACCTAATTCTAGATCCAGCCATAACCCTAACACTAAAACTAGCCCTAATCATAATCGTAGATCGTGCATTACCCATGGCCCTAACCTTAGCCTAAACCTAACTATAAACATAGAGATAATTTTAAGCCTAAACCTAGCCCTAAGCATAACCCAAACCCTAACACTAGGCCTATACCTAACCCTAGCCCTCACCTTACTCCTAAGATAGCTAAAAGCCTAACCCTTACACTAAACATAAGCCTAGACCTATACCTAACTCTCACACTAACCATAGCCCAAATCTTAAACTTAACCTAGCCCTAAACCTAGCTCTAACACTACCATTAGCCTAACCCTTAACCTAAATTTATTGATAATCCTAACACGAACCCTAATGTTATCCCTAAACCTAACTGGATAAATAGCCATAGACATAACCCTAAAATCAAACTCCGCATAGCCCTAACTCTAGATTAAACCATAAACCTAACATTAAACCTAAACTTAACCATAGCTCTAATCCTAACACTATCAATAATTCTAACTCTAAAAAAATCTAAACCTAACCTAACCCTATCCGTTACCTTAACACTAACCCTAGTCCTAATCCTAGCCCTAATTTAACCCTATCCAAAACCCTAACTCTAATTTTAGCCCTATCACTAACTCTAAATCTCAAACTAGCCCTATTCCTAGTTCTAAACTTATCCCTTACCATAACTCTAACCCTGGCCCTAATCCTTGCCCTATCCTTAATCCTAGCTTAATCTTAGATCTAACATAAATATAAATGTAACCCTAACTCTAAGTCTAAGCCTAATACTAACACTAGCCCTAACCCTAATACTAATTGTAAAACTAGCCCTAACTCAAACCCTAGGACTAAAACAAAACCGAGCAATAGACCTAACACTAAACCTTAATTAAACCAAACCCTAAACTACTACAAAATCTAATCCTAGCCCTAATCGATTCCTAACCCTAACCTTCGAACTTACCCTGACCCTGACTTATATCCTAACACTCACCCTAGCTCTAAACGTGACGCTAACATTAAACCAAACACTAACAGTAAACCTACCCCTAATTCGAGTCCTAATTCAAACCCTAAAACTAACCCTGACACTGACTTTTATCCTAAAAATAACTCTAGCTCTAAATATCACCCTAACCTTAAATCTAACACTAACACTAGAACTACCCCTAACCCTCACCCAAAAGCTAACCCTAATTGTAACCCTGGTTCTTACATGACCTGTTGCCCTAAACCTAGCCCCAAAACTAACACAAAAACTAGTCCTAATCTGACCCTACACCTAGCTTTAACCCTAACCCTAACCCTAAAGCTACCCCTAACACTTGCTCTAAACCTATCCCCAACCCTAAGCAAAACCTTAACCCTAATGATAACCCTAGACCTATCCGTAATCCTCAGCCTAATCAAACCTATCACCATATTAATAGTTCTAACCCTAGCCCTCATTATAGCTCTAACCCTATCCCAAACCTTAACCCTAACCCTGGCCCTTATTCTAACCATAACAATAACCTAGGTCTAAACCTTACCCTAACGCTAGACCAAACCATAACACTTGCCCTACCAGTAACCTTATACCTAAACCAGACCCTATCACTAGCAGTAGACCTAAACCTAATCCTAAATCTAGACTTAACTCTACTTCTAGACCTACACAAAACTCTAGCCTTAGCCCTAACAATAACCCTTAACATAACACAAAGACTAACCCTACCCCTAGACATAAACTTAGTCCCAATTCTGGCTTTAACCTTAGTTCTAACTCTAACATGAACACTGACCCTGCCTTTAACACTAAATCTATCTCTAAACGTGAACCTAACCAAAAACCTAAACCTAACACTAGACATAGCCATAACCCTAACCCTACAACTAGCGCTAATCATAATCTTGGCTCTTACATTAACCATAGCCCTAACTCTATGCCTTAACCTAACACACAACTTTGAGCAAATTCTAGGCCTAAATATAGCCCTAAGCATAACCGCAACCGTAACCCTAGCCCTAACCCTAACCCTAAACATAACCCTAGACTTTGTCTTAAACCTTACTCAAAGCTTAACACTTACCATAAATATAAAGTTAGACCTATACTTTACACTAAACCCAAACCCTAGCCCTAACCCTGAACTTAACCCTATCTGTGAACGTAGCTCTAAACCTACAACTTTCCTAAACCTACACCTAACTGTATTGATAACCCTACCCTTAACCCTAATCATAACCCTAACCCTAACCCAAAAACTAACAATAGACCAAACCCTAAATGTAACACTCGCCATAACCCTAACCCTAGCTCAAAACCTAACCCATACCATAAACCTAAACATAACTGTAGCCTTAACATTAACCATAAAACTAAATCTAACCCTAACCCTAAACCTAAACCTACATCTAACCATATCCATTAACCTAACCTATACCTAACTCTCACACTAACCATAGCCCAAATCCTAAACTTAACATAACCCTAAACCTAGCTCTAAACCTACCCATTACGCTAACCCTAAACCTAAACTTATTGATAATCCTAACCCGAACCCTAATGTTATCCTTAACCCTAACTGGATAACTAGCCATAGACATAACCCTAAAATTAAACTCAGCATAGCCCTAACTCTACATCAAACCATAAACCTAAACATAACCATAGCTCTAATCCTAATACTATCACTAATTCTAACTCTAAAAAAAATCTAAACCTAACCTAACCCTATCCGTTACCTTAACCCTAACCCTAATTTTAATGATAATCCTAGCCCTAACTCTAACCCTAAATCTAAACCTACCATAATCCTATCCTTAGACCTATCCCTAAACATAGCCCTAACCCTACCTCAAAACCTAAACTTTATGCTAAACATAACCCTAAACCTAACCCTTAACCTAGTTCTAAAACTAACTCTAACCCGAACTCAAGGCATATTCCTAACCATAACTCTAGTTCTAACCTAAGCTCTAACCCTATCAATTACCCTAACCATAATCCTAAGCCTAACCCTATCCCTATCATTAACACTAACCATATCAATTACCCTAAACCAAACCTGAACCTTAAAACAAACCCTAACTATATCCTTAACCCTAACCCTAATGCTAATTTGAGCCATAAACCTAAATATTCACCTAAGCCAAATCCTAATCCTAATAATTCCCTGAGCTCTAAATTTGACCCTTTCCTTAAACCTAACCCTTTCGCTAGATGTAGCCATAAGCCTAACCCTAAAAGTATCTATAACCATAACCCTAGACATGATATTAGCCCTAGCACTAGTACTAGCCCTGAATCTAATACAACAACTAGCCCTCATCCTAGCCCTAAACCTAGCCTTAATCATAACCCTAACCCCAGCACTAGCCGTAACCCTTACTCTATTCCTCACCCTACGTCTTAACCTAGATATAACACCAATTTTTATCCTATAATTAAACATAACCCTGTACCTATAGATAGGCCTAAGCTGTACACTAACCCTACTCCTAATCCTAGCCCTAATTTAACCCTATCCAAAACCCTAACTCTAATTTTAGCCATATCACTAACTCTAAATCTCACACTAGCCCTATTCCTAGTTCTAAACCTATCCCTTACCATAACTCTAACCCTGGCCCTAACCCTTGTCCTATCTGTAATCTTAGCTTAATCCTAGATCTAACATAATTATAAACATAACCCTAACTCTAAGTCTAAGCCTAATACTAACACTAGCCCTAACCCTAATACTAATTGTAAAACTAGCCCTAACTCTAACCCTAGAACTAAAACAAAACCGAGCAATAGACCTAACACTAAACCTTAATTAAACCAAACCCTAAACTACTACAAAAACTAATCCTAGCCCTAATCAACTCCTACCCCTAACCTCAGAAATTACCCTGACCCTAACTCATATCCTAACACTCACCCTAGCTCTAAACATGATGCTAAACTTAAACCAAGCCCTAACAGTAAACCTAGCCCTAATTAGAGTCCTAAATCAAACCCTAAAACTAACCCTAACACTGACTTCTATCCTAAAAATTACTAGCTCTAAATATCACCCTAACCTTAAATCTAACACTAACACTAGAACTACACCTAACCCTAACCCAAAAGCTAACACTAATTGTAAGCCTGGTTCTTACATTACCTGTTGCCCAAACCCTAGCCCCAACACTAACACAAAAACTAGCCCTAATCCGAGCCCTACACCTAGCTTTAACCCTAACCCTAACCCTTCCCCTACCCCTAACTCGTGCTCTAAACCTATCCGTAACCCTAAGCAAAACCCTAACCCTAATGGTAACCCTAGACCTATCCTAATCCTCATCCTAATCAAACCTCTCACCATATTAATAGTCCTAACCCTAGCCCTCATTATATCTCTAACCCTATCCCAAAACTTAACCCTAGCCGTGGCCCTTATTCTGACTATAACACTAACCTAGGTCTAAATCTGACCCTAATGCTAGACCAAACCGTAACACTTGCCCTACCAGTAACCTTATACCTAAACCAGACCCTACCACTAGCAGTAGACCTAAACCTAATCCTAAATCTAGACTTAACTCTAGCTCTAGACCTAAACAAAAACCTAGCCTTAGCCCTAACAATAACCCTTAACTTAACGCAGAGACTAACCCTACCCCTAGAAATAAACCTAGTCCCAATTCTGGCTTTAACCTTAGCTCTAAATCTAACCTGAACACTGACCCTGCCTTTAACACTAAACCTATCTCTAAACCTGACCCTAACCAAAAACCTAAACCTAACACTAGACATAGCCATAACCCTAACCCTACAACTAGGCCTAATCATAATCCTAGCTCTTACATTAACCATCGTCCTAACTCTATGCCTTAACCTAACACAAAACCTAGAGCAAATGCTAGGCCTAAATCTAGCCCTAACCATTACCCCAACCGTAACCCTATACCTAAACCTAACCCTAAACCTAACCCTAGCCTTTGTCTTAAAACTTAGACAAAGCCGAACCCTTACCATATTTATAACCTTTGACCTATACCTTACACTAAACCCTAACCCTAGCCCTAACCCTGAACTTGACCCTATCCATAAACCTAGCTCTAAACCTACAACTTTCCTAAACCTACACCTAACTGTATTGATAACCCTAGCCTTAACCCTAACCCTAACCCGAAAACTAACAATAGACCTAACCCTGAATGTAACACTCACCATAGCCCTAACCTTAGCTCAAAACCTAACCAGTACCATAAACCTAAACAACCGAAGCCTTAACATTAACCCTAAAACTAAATCTAACCCTAAACCTAAACCTAAACCTACATCTAACCATATCCATTACCCTAACCCTTATCCTAATCCTAATGATAACCCTAGCCCTAACCCTAACCCTAAACCTAACTCTATCCCTAGCCCTGATCCCTGATTCTAACCTGAAGCCTCAACCTAGGACTAACACTTACTCAATCCCTGATCCTTACCCTTAACCTAACCTTAAGCAAATGATAAGCCTAACCATAACCATAACCGTAACCCTAGCCCTAATCCTAAACTTAAAACTAGACTTCACCTTAGCTCTAACCCCACCCATTACCCTAACCCTAACCATAAACATCATGATAACTTTAGTCCTAAACCTAAACCTACTCTAACACTAACTGTAAACCTAAACCTAGACTGAACCATAAACCTAACCCTTGCCATAGTCCTAACTCTAGCTCAAACTCTAACAATTATGCTAAACTCAACACTAACCCTAGTCTTAAACCTAAGCCTAACACTAACCCTAACCCAAAATCTAAACCTGTCCCTTACCTTAACCCTAATAGGCCTAACCCTATACCTAATCCTAAGCCTAACCCTATCCTTAGCACTAACCTTAGCTCAAACCCTAACCCATACCCTAAACCTAATCCTAGCCTTAACCCTAACCCTAACCCTAACTCTAGCCCTAATCCTAAACATAACACTACCTCTAACCCTAGCTCTAACACTTTCCATTACCCTAATGATAACCATAAACCTAATGCTCACCCTAGGCCTTACCCTGACCCTATCCATTACCCTAAATCTAACCTGAGCCCTAAACCAAACCTGAAGCCTAAACTTAACCTTATACATTATCCTAGCCCTAACTCAAACCTAATGCTAATTTGAGCCATAACCCTAAACCTCAACCTAACTCAAACCCAAAACCTGACTCTGAGTATTATAATACCCCTAGCTATCAACTTGAACCTCACCCTAAACCTAACTCTGAAACCAGACCTAGCCATAAATCTTACCCAAAAAATATCCCTAACCATAACCCTAGACCTGATATTAGCCCTAGCCCTAATTCTTGCCATAACCCTAACACAAACGCTAGGCCTCATCCTAGCCCTAAACCTAGCCTTGATCTTAACCCAAACCCAAACACTAGCCCCATCCCTAATTCTATCTCTTGCCCTAGTTCTGAACCTTGCTACAACCCCATACTTTCACCCAAATCTAACCCTAACTCTAACTCTAGACTTAACCCTTACACTAATACTAGACCTGATCCTAGCACTAATTTAGCCCTAATCCTACCACTAGCACTAGGACTAACTCTAACTCTTGCCCTAGCCCTATTCCTAGATATACCCCATATTCCTTACCATAACCCTAACACTTGCCCTAACCTTAGCCCTAACACTAGCCCTAGCCCTAACCCTAGAACTAACCATAACTCTAAGTCCAAACCTAACCCTACGCCTAAACCTCACACTAACACTAGCCCTAACACTAACACTAATCCTAAAACTAGCCCTAATCTAGTTCAAGCCCTAAAACAAAACCGAGCCATAGCCCTAACCCTAACACTTAATCTAAACCAAAACCTAGCCTACACCTAGCCCTAAACTTAGCCCTAATTCCAGTCCTAACCTAACCCTAAATCTAACCTTAAGCCTGAATCTGATCTTAAACTATCCATAGCTCTAACATTGCCATAAAAGTATACATAAAACTAAAACTAGAACTAGCCCTAACTGTAACCCTACAAATAGCCCTAATCATAACTCTAGTTCTTACATTACCTGTAGCCTTAACCTAATCCAAAATCTATCCCTAAACTGAGGCATACACCTCATTTTAACCCTAACCCTAACCTTAGCCCTAAACATTACCCTAAACTTAAACCTAACCCTAAATCTGGCCCTAACCCTAAACCCAATCCTAGATTTAATCCTAACTATAATCCTAGCCCTATCTCTAGCTCTAACCCTATCCATCACCCTAAACATAACCCTAACCCTAATGATAACTCTAGCCTTAACCTTAACCCTAATCCTAAACCTAGACCTGACACTAACCCTAACCATCAACCGAGCCCTAACCATAGCTCAAACCCTAACACTAACCCTAAAACTAAACCTAACACTAACATTAGACCTAAACCTAACCCTAGCCCTAATCCTAACCATAACCCTAGACCTAAACCTATCCATTACCCTAAACATAAGCCTAACCAAAACATAGCTCTAAACATAGCTCTAACCCCACCCATTACCCTAACCCTAATTATAGACATCATGATAACACTAGCCCTAACCCTAAACCTACTCTAACACTAACTGTAAACTTAACCCTAGTCCTAATCCTAAACCTACACTAACCCTACTTTAAACCTAACCCTAGTCCTAACTGTAAAATTAACATTTGCCCTAGTCCTAATTTTAGCACAAACCCTAACTGTTAGGCTAAACCTAACACTAACCGTAGTCCTAAACCTAAATATAACCCTATCCATTTAGGCCTAACCCCAAACCTTTCACTAATACTAACCTTATCCTTACCTAAACCTAAAATGAACACTAAACCTAACCCTATCAATTACTCTAATCCTGACTCTAAACCTAATCCTAATGCTAATTTGATCTCTAAAAAATAGACAAAACCTAACCCAATCTCTGAGCAAGACCCTGACTCTAATAACACACCTAGCTATAAACTGACCCTTACCCTAATCATAACCCTTAAGCTAGACCTAACCATAAAACTAAACCTAACAGTATTCCTAACTGTAACCCTAGACCTGACACTAGCACTCTACCTTATTCTTGCCTTAAACCTAACACAAACCCGAGCCCTCATCCTAGTCCTAAACCTAGCCTTAATCCTAACATGAACCCTAACCCTAGCCCAAACTGTAATTTTAACCCTTGCTCTAGTTCTGAACCTAGGTATACCCACATCCTTTCCCCTATCCCTAACCCTAACCTAACACTACCACTAACACTAACCCTAGCCTTAACCCTAGGCTTAATCCTAACACTAACCATAGCTCAAATCCTAACCCTAATTTATTGCTAACTGTAACACTAATTCTAACACTAGCCCTAATACTAACCCTAACTCTAGCCCTAGACCTATTTCTACTACCAAACTTATCTATTGCCTAACCCTAACAATAGCCCTAAACTTAGTTCTAAGCCTATTCATAGTCCTATACCTAGAACTAACCTTAACTCTAAATCTAACCCAAACTCTAAACCTAAACCTCACCCTAAAACTAGCCCTAACTCTAATTCTAATTTGAAAACTAGCCCTAACCCTATCCATAGCTCACAAACAATACTGAGCTATAGCCCTAATACTATCCCTTAACCTAAAACAAATCTTCACATTACATCTGTCCTAAAGCTATCCCTACCACTAATACTGACCATGACTCTGACACTAAAACTAACCCTACTCTGAACATCACTCTAACCCTAAACCTAACCCAAACACTAGACCTAGCCCTTAGCATAACCCTAAAACTATCCCTAACCATAAAGCTAATTCTTACATTAGCCATAGCACTAACCCTAACACAAAACCTAGCGCTAATCTGAGCCTCAACCCTAGATTTAACCCTAACCCTAACCTTAACCCTAACTCTAACACTAACCCAAAACATAGATCTAAACCTATTCCTTACCATAAGCCAAAATCTCACCCTAATGCTACCCTAGTTTTAACCCCAATCCTTAGCTTACCCCAAACACTAACTATATTACTGTCCTAATCCTAGCCCTCATTCTATCTCTAAACTAACCTGAAGCCTAAACCTAACCCTTACCCTTATTCTGACCCTATCACTAACCCTAGGTCAAAGTGTGACCTTAACACTAAACTGAAACCTAACACTAGCGCTACCATTAAATCTATACATAAAACTAACCATAACACTAGCACTAGACCTAAACATAATCCTAAATATAGCCATAACTCTAGCCCTAGTCCTAAACAGAAACCTAGCCCTAGCCCTAAAATAACCATTAACCTAACTCAAAGAATAACCCTAGCACTAGACCTAACCCTAGTTCTAATTCTGGCCCTAAAAATAAACCCAATGCTAACCCAAACACTGATGATTACCCTAACACAAACCTTATCTCTAAATCTTATCCTATCCCAAAACTTAAACCTAACACTATACATATCTATAAACCCAACCCAAAAAACTAGCCATAACCATAACCCTAGATCTTACATTACTCATAGCCCTAACACTAGCCATAAACCTCACAAAAAACCTAGCCCTAATACAAGCCCTAAACCAAGACCTAAGCATAACCTTAACCCTAACCCTGGCACAAACACTAAACCTAATGGTTGCCCTAGCCATAACCCTAGCTCAAACTCTAACCCTTACTCTAAATATAACCTTGCTTTAAACCTAACCCTAACCCTATCTTTAATACTAAGTCTAACCATAGACCAAATCCTAGCTCTAACTTTATCTATTACCTTAAACATAACCCTAATCCTAAGGCTAACCCTAGCCCTAACCCTAACCCTAACCCTAACCCTAAACCTAACCGTAGCACTATCATAGCCTTGATTCAAACCCTAACCCTTGCCCTAGCACAAAACCTAGCTCAAACCCTAACACTTACCCTAAACTGAACCCTAACACTAACCCTAGGAGTAACCCAAATCCTAGCACTAATCATAACCTTAACCTAAGCCCTAACACTAGCACTAAACCTATTCATTTGGTTAGCTTAAACCAAATGCTAATCCTCGGCCTACCCCTAACCCTATCCCTAACACTAACCCTATATATTACTCTAAACCTAACCTGAACTGTAAACTTAACTCTATCCATTATTCTAACCCCAATCCTAACCCTAATGCTAATTTGAACCCTAAACTTAAACCTTAACCCAAACCAAACCCTAACCCATACTCTAACTCTAATAATAACCTAGATCTATACCTGAGTCCTACACTAAACCTAATGCTTACACTAGACCTAGCTATAAACCTATCCCTAACACTATCCCTAACCATAACCCTAGACCTGACATTATCCCTAGCCCTAATACTAGCCCGAACCCTAACGCAAACCCTAGTTCTCATCCTAGCCAAAAACCTAGACTTAATCCTAACCTGAACCCTCACCCTAGCCCTGTCCCTAAATATAACCCTTGCCTTAGCACTGAACCTAGCTATATAACCCCATCCCTTCCCCTAAAACTAACCCTAACCCCAGCCCTAACCATAGGCCTAACCCTAACACTAATCATAGCACTAATCCTAGACCTATTTGAACCCTAACCTTAACCCTACCCCTAACTCTAGCCCTAAGACTAACTCTAACTCACACCCTAGCCCTATTTCTATTTATAACCATATTTGTTACCATAACCCTCACAATAGCCCTAACCTGAGCCCTAATACTAGCCATAGCCCTAACCCTAGTCTAACCAGAACTCTAAATATAAGCCTAATCTTAAGCCTAAACCTCATTCTACAACTAGCTCTAACACTATTGCTAATCCTAAAACTAGCCCTAATCCAAGCCCTAGCACTGAAATAAAACTGAACCATTGTTCTAACCCTAAATCTTAACCTAAACCAAACCCTAACCCATTACTAGCCATAACCCGAGCTCTAATTTGAGTCCTAGGCCTAAAACTAACTCTCATTCTGACTCATATCCAAACACAAACCCTAGCTCTAAACATCACCCTAACCCTAAAACTAACCCTAATCATAACCCTAGTTCTTACATTGGCCTTAGCCAAACCCTAGACATAACTCTAACACAAAATAGCCCTAATCTGAGCCCTAACACTAGATTTAACCCTAACCCTAACCCTAAAACTAGCGCTAAACCTAACCCTAATCCTAGCTCTAATTCTATCCATTACCCTAAGCCAAACCCTATTCATAATGCTAACTCTAGTCCTAATCCTAATCCTTACCCAAACCCCCCAAATAACCCTATTACTAGTCTTAACACCAGCCCTCATTCTAGATCTAATCCTAACCCAAACCTCACCCTAACTTTCACCCTTATTCTGACCCTAACACTAATTATAGGTCTAAACCTTACCCTAAACAGAAACCAGAAACTGAAACTAGCCCTACCAGTAAATTTATAACTAACCCTAAACCTAACACTAGCCCCATACCTAAACCTAATCCAAAATCTAGATATTACTGTAGCCCTTGACCTAAACAAAAAATTAGTGCTAGCCCTAACAATAACCCTTAACCTAAACCAAACACTAACACTACCACTATTCTGGCTTTTACCTAACCCTAAATTTAACCTGAACACTGGCCCTGAAACTAACATTAAACCTAGCTCTAAATCTGACCTTAACCCAAAATCTAAACATAACACCAGACCTGGCATTAAGCCTAACCCTAAAAATAGCTCTAATCAGAACCCTAGAACTTACATTAAACATAGCACTAACCCTAGGCCTAAACCTAACACAAAACTTAAATAACCGTAACCCTATCCGAGGCCTAAACCTACCCTAAGAATAACCCTCACCTAAACCTAACCCTAGTCCTTACCCTATCCCTAACCCTCACCTTAGTCTTAACCCTAGCTCAAAGACTAACCCTTAGACTAAACATAAACCTAGCACTGTTCCTAACCATTACCTTAACCATAGCCCTAATGCTAACCTTAACCCTAGACCTAACACTAGCTCTAACCCTAGCCATTACCCCAACTCTAACCCTAACCCTAATGATAACCCTATCCATAATCCTAAATAAAACCCTCAACCTAACCATAAACCTAACCCTAGACCTAATCCAAAACCTAAACTTTGCCATAGCCTTAACCCTAACTCAAACCCTAACTCTTACCCTAAAACCAACAGTAAACCTAGCCCTAAAATTAAACTTAAACCTAAACCTAACCTTAACAATAAAGCTAACCTTATATCTAACCCAATCTATTACCCTAAACCTAATCCTAACCCTAATGAAAAACCTAGCCCTAACCCTAAACCTAACCCTGACCATAACACTAAACCTAACCCATGTCCTAGACCTCACCCTAGCAAAACACCCTAAACTTTACCCTAAATCAAACCATAAGCCTAAGGTAGGGTTACTAGCCCTAACTAAAAACCTAACCTAACTCTACCCCTAAACCTAACGTAACCCTAGCCTTAACCATAGTTCTAACCCTATATATTATCCTTATGATAACCCTAATTCTAATGCTCACCCTAGGCATAACCCTAACCCTTTTGCTAACCCTAAAGCTATCCAAGACCTAAATCTACCCTAAAACCTAAACCTAACCCAATCAATTACCATAACCCTAACACTAACCCTAATGCTCATTTGTGCCCTATCCCTAAACCTTAACCTTAAACAAAACTAACACTGATCCTGACCCTAAAAATACACCTAGCTCTAAAGCTGACCCTTACACAAAGCCTAACACTTACACTAGGCATAGACACAAACCTAACCCTAAATATACACCAAACTGTAACACTAGACCTGACATTATCCCTAGCCCTAATTCTAGACCTAACCCTACAACAAACTCTAGCCCTCATCCTAGCCCTTAACCTAGCCTTAATCATAACCCTAACCATAATCCTAGCCCTAACCCTAATTCTAACACTCTCCCTACCTCTAAACCTAGCTATAACAGCATACCTAACCCTAAAATTAACTATAACCATACCCCTAATACTAGGCCTAAGCTGAACACTAACCCTAGCCCTAATCCTAGCCTAACTTAGCCCTATCCATAAAAGTAACCAAAACCCTAGGCCTAAGACTAACTCTAACTATCATCCTAGCCTTACTGTAGTCTAACCCTATCAGTTACCGTAACCATAAACCTAGCCCTAACCCTTGCCCTATAATTAGACCTAGCCCTAATCCTGGATCTAATGCTAAATCCAAATCTAACACTAACCCAAAGCCTAACCCTAACACTAACACTAGTCCTAAACCTAATGCTAATCTTATAACTAGCCAAACCCTAAACCTAGGACTAAAACAAAACTGAGCAACAGCCCTAACCCTAAACCTTAACTTAAACCAAACCCTAACACTACACCTAGACATAAACCTATCCCTAATTTGAGTCCTAACCCTAACCTTAAAACTTACCCTGACCCTGACTCATATCCTAACACTGACCCTAGCTCTAAAGACCACGCTAAACTTAAAACAAACCCTAACAGTAACCCTAGCCCTAATTCAAGTCATAACCCTAACCTTAAAGCTAACCCTGACCCTGACTGATATCCTAACAGTCACCCTAGCTCTAAACACAGCCCTCACCTTAAACTGAACACTAACAGTAACCCTAGCCCTTATTTGAGTCCTAAACCTAACCCTAAATCTAACCCTGATGCTGACTCATATCCTAACAATAACTTTAGATCTAAATATTACCCTAACCTTAAACCTAACCTAACACTAGACCTACCCATAAACCTAACCCTAAAACTAATTCTAATTGTAACCCTGGCAATTACATTAGCCAATGCCCAAATCTAGCCCTAACCCTAACACAAAAACTAGCCCTAATCCGAGCTCTAAACCTATATTTAACCCTAACTCTAACACTAACTCTACCATTAACCCTAACTCTAAGGCTATCCCTTAACCTAAGAAAAATCCTAACCCTAATGGTAACCCTAGACCTATCTCTAATTCTCAGGCTAACCAAAACCCTAACCCTATTATTAGCCATAACCCTAGCCCTCATTCTAGCTCTAACCCTATTCCAAACCCTAATGATAACCCTGAACCTTATTCTGACCCTAACACTAACCCTAGGTCTAAAACTGACCCTAACCCTAGACCAAACCCTAACACTAGCCCTACACCTAAAGCAAATCCTAAATCTAGCCTAAACTCTAGCCCTAGACCTAAGCATAAACCTAGCCCTAGCCCTAACAATAATCCTTAACATAACTCAAACACTAACCCTAACCCTAGACATAAACATAGAGTTGTTTCTGTCTGTAACCCTAACACTAACTCTAACCCAAACACTGACCCTGCCTTTAGAGTAAACCTATCTCTAAATCTGAACCTACCCCAAAATCTAAACCTAACATTAGACCTAGCCATAACCCTAACCCTACAGCTAGCATTCAACATAACCATAGCTCTTACATTAACCATAGCCCTAACCCTAGGCCTAAACCTAACACAAAATCTAGAGCTAGTCCTAGGCCTAAATCAAGCCTTAAGCATAACCCTAAGCCTAACCCTAGCCCTAAACCTAACCTAACCCTTGCCTTAGTCCTAATCCTAGCTCAAAACCTAAACATTTTTCTAAACATAAACCTACACCTATACCTCAATCTAACCCTAACCCTAGCCCTAATTCTAACCTTAACCCTAGCCATACACCTAGCTCTAAACCTACCCATTACTCTAAACCTAAACCTAACCTTATTGATAATCCTAGGCTTAATGCTAAACCTAAACCTAACTGGAAAACTAATCCTAGACCTAACCTCACACTTGCCATAGACCTAACCCTAGCTCAAACCCTAACCCTTACTATAAACCTAAACATAACCATAGCCCTAACTCTAAGCCTAAACCTCAATCTAACTTTAAACATAGCCCTAAAACTACATCTAATCGTATACATTACCCTAACCCTAACCCTATCCCTAATGATGTCCCTAGCCCTAATCCTAACCCAAACCCTATGAGTACTATAATCTTATCCCTAGAAGTAACCCTAAAGCTAACCCACACCCTAGCCCTAACCATAGCTCAAAACCTAATTTTATGCTAAACATAAACCTAAGCCTAATCCTTGTTTTAACCCTAACCCTCATTCAAGACCTATTCTTAACCATAAACCTAGCCCTAAAATTAGCTCTAATCCTATCCATTATACTAACCATAACCCTTACCCTAATGTGAACCCTAGGCCTCACCTTAACCCTATTGCTAACCCTAACCCTATCAATTACCCTAAACCTAATTTTAACTCTAAACAAGACCCTATTATTACCCTAACCCACACCCTAGTGCTAATTCAAGCCATAACCCTAAAACCTAACTTCAAACAAACTCTAACACTGACCCTGACCCTAATAAATCTCCTAGCTCTAAGGATGACTTTTACACTAAACCTAACCCTTACACTAGACCTAGCCATAACACTAATCCTAAAACTATCCCCAACCATAAGCTTAGACCTGACATTAGACATAGCCTTAATCCTAGCCCTAAACCTAACACAAACCCCAGTCCTAAACCTAGCCTTAATCCTAACCCTAAACCTAACTTTAGGCCTAACCCAGGAACTAACCGTAGCCCTAATCTTAGCACTAATTTTGTCCTATTCATAACCCTAGCCCAAACCCTAGCCCTATGACTAACCCTAACTCTCACCCTATCCCTTCCCTAGTTCTAACCCTATCCATTACTGGAACCCTAATTCTAGCCCTAAACCAAGCCCTAACCCTAGCCCTATCATTAGCTCTAGCCCTAACTTAGATCTAATTTTAACTCTAAATCAAATCCTAACCCTAAGCCTAACCCTAACCCTAACTCTAAATCTAACTTTAACACTAGCCTTAAAACAAAACCGAGCCATAGCCCTAACTCTAACCCTTAACCTAAACCAACCCTTAACCCTAACCCTAACCTTACCTCTAATTCTAGTTTTAAGCTGAAAGCTAAAACTAACACTGACCCTGACTCTGACCATAATATTAACCCTAGTCTAAACATCACCCTAACCATAACCCTAAACCTAACACTAGACCTACCACTAACCCTAACCCAAAATTTAACCCTAATTGTAACCCTGACACTTACATTAGCCTTACCCCTAACCCTAGCACTAACTTAACCCAAAACCTAGCCCTAATCCAATCCCTAAACCGAGGTTTAACCCTAAACCTAATCCTAACCCTAACCCTAATCAAAACCATAATCCTAGCCCTAAACATATCTCTAAACCTATCCATTGCAATAACCATAACTCTAGGCCTAAATCTAACCCTTTCCCTAATCCTAAACCTATACATTATTCTAAACCAAACCTAAACCCTAAACCTCACCCTATATTTACACTAACACTAACCATAATGCTAATTCGAGCCCTAACTTTAAAACTTAACCTATCCCAAACTTCTAACCCAGACCTTTACCCTAGCTCTAAACCTGACCCTAACCCTAAACCTAACCCTTTCATTATATGTAGGCATAAACCTAACCCTAAAACTATCTTTAACCATAATCCTAGATCTCACATTAGCCCTAGCCCTAATCCTAGCCCTAACACTAAAATAAAGCATAGCCCTCATCCTAGCCCCAAACCTAGCCTTAATCATTACCCTAACCCTAACCATAGCCCTAACCCTAATTCTAACCTTCACCTTATCTCTAAACCTAGCTATAAAGCCATTCCTTACCCTAAACTTAAACCTAACCCTAACCCTAACTCTAGGCCTAAGGTGAACACTAATCCTAGCCCTAATTTAACCCTATACATAACCCTAACCCTAACCCTAGCTCTAAGACTAACTCTAACTCTCACAGTAGCCCTAACCCTACTTCTAACCCTATCCATTACTGTAATCCTAAACCTAGCCCTAAACCTAGCCATAACCATTGCCAAAACCTTATTCATAGTCCTAACCCTAGATCTAACCCTAACTCTAAATCTAACCCTAACCCTAAGCCTAAGGCTAACATTAACACTAGCCCTAGCCCTAATGCTAATCATAAAACTATCCCTAACACTAACCCTTACAGTAAAACAAAACCAAGCAATAGCCCTAACCCTAAACCTTAACTTAAACCAAACCTTAACACTACACCTAGACCTTACCCTAGCCCTAATTTGAGTCCTAATCTTAACCTTAATACTATCCCTAACTCTGAATCATATCCTAACACTCACCCTACCTCTAAACACCACCCTAACCTGAAACCGAACCCTTACAGTAACCCTAGCCTTAATCCGAGTCCTAACCCTAACCCTAAAACTAAACCTGACACTGACTATTAACCTAACACTAACACTAGCTCTATATTTCACCCTAACCGTAAACCTAATCCTAACACTAGAGTTTTAACCCCTAACCAAACCCTAAAACTAACCCTAAAATCCATAGTTCTTACATTAGCCATTGCTCTAACCGTAGCCATAACTCTAACACAAAACTAGCCCTAATCCGAGCCCTAAACCTAACTTTAATCCTAACCCTAGCCCTAACCCTAGCTCTAACCCTATCCCTTACCCTATGCGAAACCCTAAACCTAATGCTAATTCTAATCCTAATCCTAATTCTATTCCTTAACCTAAAACAAATCCTAATCCTATTAGTTGTCCTAACCGTAGCCCTCATTCTAGCTCTAACCATAACCCAAACTTTAACCCTAACCCTGACCCTTATACTAACCCTAACACTAATCATAGATCTAAACCTGAACCTAACCCTAAACCGAACCCTAACATTAGCCCTATTGGTAACCTTATACCTAAACCTAAACCTAACACTAGTCCTAGACCTAAACCTAATCCTAAACTATCCATAACTCTAGACCTAGACCTAAAGAAAAACTTAGCTCTAGCCCTAATAATAACCATTAGCCTAAAGCCAAAAACTAACCCTTCCACTAGTCTTAACCCTAGAACTAATTCTGGCTTTTCCACTAACCATAACCCTAAACTGAACAATGACCCAGATAGTAACACTAACCCTAGCTGTAAACATCACCCTAACCCTAAACGTAACCCTAAAACTATACTTAGCTCTAACTTTAACCCTAAAACTAGCCCTAATCATAGCAAAGTTCTTACATTTGCCATAGCCCTAACCTATTGCAAAACCTAGCACTACCCCAAGCCCTACCCTAGCTTTAACACTAAAGCTAACTATAACCCTAAGCTTAGACCTAACCCTAAACCAAGGCCTAACCCTAGACCTAATCCTAAGCATAACACTAGCCCTATCACTAGCTCTAACCCTAAACATTACCCTAATGATAACCCTAACACTTCTGCTAACCCTAGGCCAAACCTTAATCCTATACTTAACCCTAACCCTATCCATTACCCTACACCTAACCTCAACTCTAAACCTAAAACTATCATTAACCTATCCATAACTGTAATGATAACTCGAGTATTAACCCTAAACCTTAATCTAATAAAAACCCTAACCCTGACTCTTACCCCAATAATACCCATAGTTCTAAACCTGACCCTAAAAAGAAACCTGACCCTTACAATAGACCTAGCTATAAACCTAACCCTAAAACTCTCCCTAACTCTAACCCTAGACCTGACATTAGCCCTCGTTCTAATCCTAGTCCTAATCCTAACACAAACCTTAGCCCACATTCTAGCTATAAACCTCGTCTTAATCATAAATGTAACCATAACCAAACCCTCATTCTAATCCTCACCCTAGTGCTAAAAGTAGCTGTAATCCCATCCCTTATCCTAAACCTAACCCTAACCCTAACAATAACCCTAGCCCTCAACCTAGGCCTAACCCTAACATTAACCCTATTCTTAATCCCAGCCCTAATTTAGCCCTATCCCTAACCCAACCCTAACCCTAGCCCTAAGACTAACTCAAACTCTCGCCCTAGCCTTATACCTAGTTCTAACCCTATCCCTTACCATCACCCTATACTTAGCCCTAAACTTAGCCCTAATCCTAGCCCAATCCTTACCCCTAGCTCAAAGCCTAGATCTAAACCTAACTCTAAATCTAACCCTAAACCTAAGACTAAACCTCACACTAACACTAGCCCTAATTCTAAAACTAGTCCTAACTCTACCCCTAGCCCTAAAACAAAACCGAATCATAACTCTAACCCTACACCTAGTCCTAATCCTATATCTAATTCTAGTTTCAACCCTAACCTGAAAACTAATCTGGACTCTGACTCTGACCCTAACATTAAACCTAGCTCTAAACATCATCATAACCCTAAATTTAACCCTAACACTAGACATAGCCCTATCCCTGACCCTATCACTAGCTCTAATCATAACGCTACTTTGTACATTAGCTGTAGCCTTAACCCTAGCCCTAACCTAATACAAAACCTAGTCTCAATGCAAGTCCTAAACCTAGTTTTTAATATGTATTTTTTTAGTTTTCGGTGGACACAACATCTTTATTTTATTCGTATGTGGTGCTGAGGATCGAACCCAGCGCCCTGCACATGCCAGGCGAGCATGCTACTTCTTTAGCCACATCCTCAGCCACTAAACCTAGCTTTAACCCTAAACGTAAATCTAACCCTAACCCAAGAAAAGCCCTAATCCTATACATAACCCTACCCTAATCTTAGGTCTAACCCTATTCATTTCCCTAATGATAACTCATTATGCTAAGCCTAGGCCTAACCCTAACCTTATCCATTACACTAAACCACACCTAAACCCTAACCTAACACAAACAAAAGCCCTAAACCTATACATAACCCTACCCCTAATCATAGGTCTAACCCTATCCATTACCCTAATGATGACCCTTATGCTAACCCTAGGCCTAACCATAATCCTATCCATTACACTAAACCACACTTAAACCCTAAACCTAACCCTTTCATTACCTTAACCCAAATCCCTAATGTTAATTCAAGCCCTAAACCTAAACCCTAACCTAACCCAAACCCTCACCTTGATCCTGAACCTAATAATAACCCTAATTCTAAATATGACCCTTAGTATACACCTAACCTAACACTAAATCTATCCCTAACTGTAACCCATTAGCCCTAGCCCTAATAGTAGCCCTAACCCTAACACAAACATTAGCCCTCATCCTGGCCCTAAACCTATCTTTAATCATAACCCTGAACCTAACCCTAGCCCTAGCCCTCAAACTAGATTTAATGCAATACCTTACCCTAAATGTAATCCTAACTCCAAACCTAACCAAAGGCCTAAACCTAACACTAACACTAGCCCTAATTTAGCCCTATCCCTAACCCTAACCCTAACCCTAATCCTAGCTCTAAGACTAACTCTAACTCTCACACCAGCCCTATCACTAGTTCTAACCCTATTCCTTACCATAATCCTAAACCTAACCCAAACGTTAGTCCTAACCCTTGCCCTACCCTTAGCCCTAGCCCTAACCATAGATCAAAACCTAACTCTAAATCTAACCCTAACCCGAAGCCTAAGCCTAAGCATTTTAAATACATTTATATTTAGACTCTGTGTCTACAGATGTTGGCTTCAATTATTATTTAGAATATAGTCATTAGTTTCATAAAGGACATATCATTTCTGGTGGTGTATAGAGAACTGAGGGTCAGGGGTAGGATGCTATGTTAAGGGGGAAAGGAATGAGGGTATGTGATTAATCTAACTTAGCAACTTTGGAGGAGAACTCTAATGAAAAGGCAGGGGGAATTTATGGAAGAATGTATAAATTCAAACTCCTTATCTGTATTCATATAATTACTCTATGTATAAATAGTAAAAGTTAGGAGGCTGAAAGTGGGATAGAGGGAGAAAGAAAAAAGAAGAAAAATAACAAGGAAAGAAAGAAAGAGAGGGAGAAAGAAAATAAGAGCAAATAAAGAGGTGGTGAGGTGGGGCCTATGCAATTCCTCTAAATTATACAATTCTAGTGATTCAGTTCTTAAAGTCCAATTTCATGGAGAGTTCTTGGTTTCAAATATGTTGAGGTTGTGAGGACCAGAGGGGGAAGGGTAGAGGAGAATGGATGAGAAGAGCAAGAAAAGAAAAGTAAGAAAGAAAAAAGGCTCTCAGAACTCTGTTTTCTTTTCTTGCATTAGGTGGAGTTTTCTATTCCTAGCTTGAGTCTCTGTTCTCAGGGTGGTGGAGGTGGCCAGGGTGAGAGGGCTTGAGCTTCTACCTGGAGCCTTCCTACTCTTAGTCTCTGAATTGGAAACCAGGTGCCTGTACAGTTGCTGTTTCTCATGGATAGCTACACCCCCCAAAAGCTTGTGTGAAAAATCTTGAATTATCACAGCTTACCTGAAAAGCTACAGAACCCAGCTCGTAGCCACGCCCACTGATAGATGGCGTGGAAGGTTTTGCAAGATGGATTCCATCTATTACCCATGTATGGTGTTTGGTGAGGTGGGTGGTTCTGGAGTGACCTTGTGCTGTGTCCAGAGCTCGGTCTGGTGACCTGCAAGAAAAGCCTCTGTGTTCTGTGCTGCCTTGCATTTGTGCAGAGAGCGTCTGTGTGCCTGAGACTGCTGTCATCGCCTAGAGAAACTGCACAGCCCAGCCTTCCATCTGCGCCGAGAGCATGCATGCGGCCCTAGATTTCTTCAAATTTATATGATACTGGGAGGGATTCATCTTTTACTTAGCCTTACTATGCTCCACAGGTTTGGGCCTTGTCGGTTCAATGGTTCGCTGTCAGGAACAGTTTGTATTTTTGGTTTCCCTTCATTATGGCTTATTGAAGTGAATGAAAATTGAGCTGGAAATCAAACAGGGTTCGCCAGAGGTGCTTGAAACTTCACACAATTAGTTCTCAGTGGGCACTCTCTAGTTTCTTTCTTTTGAAGGTAGGCCAAATTGAAGCATGCAAAAGAAACAGTATCCGAGAGCCCTTAAGGAGAAAACAGAGAAACATGTATGTACTGAAATAAGTCTCCCAAAAATTTGATCAGATTTCTTTGATACTGCACAGTATTCATCTTTTAGCTTGCTCCACTAGGCTCCCCAAGGTTGGCACTTCTAGGATCAATGGTTCTCTAAACAGGTAAGGGCTAGTGTTATGGTTAGGGTTAGGGCTAGCTTTAGAGCTAGTGTTAGGGTTAGAGTTTGTTTTGTTCAAATTTCTTTGATACTGGGAAGATTTATCTTTTACCTAGCCTTACTATGTGCCCCAGTTTGGGGCCTTCTCGGTTCAATGGTTCGCTGTTGGAAATAGTTTGTTTTTAATGTCTCACTTCATTTTGATTTATATAGGTAAATGAGAATGGAGTTGGAAATCAGAGGGTTGGTGCTAGCTGGTTGAAACTTCACATACTCAATCAGTTGTCTGTGGGCACTCTCTGGTTTCTTCCTTGTAAAAGTAGTGATAAGCTGAAGCATGCAAAACAAATCCAAGAGCACTTTAGGAGAAAACAGGGCAATATGCATGTACTGAAATACCTCCCCCAATTATTTGGTCAGATTTCTTTGATACTGTGCAGGATTCATATGTAAGCTTGCCCCACTAGTCTCCCCAAGTTTAAAACTTTTATGATCCAAGGTTCTATTTACAGGTTAGGCTTAGGGTTATGGTTAGAGTTAGGGTTAGGACTAGTGTTAGGGTTAGTGTTAGATTTTTTTCAACTTTATGAATACTGAGCAGGATTTATCTTTTTTCTCTTCTTAGTATGCTCCCCATATTTGGGCCTCCTAGTAAAAAGGTTTCCTCTCAGGAGTAGTTTTAATTTTCATCTTTCACCTCATTTTGCCCTATAGGGGTGAATGAAAATGGAGCTGGACTCAAACAGGGTTTGTGCTAGCTGCTTGAAACTTCACACACTCAACCAGTTTTCAGGGCACATTCTCTCTCTCTCTCTTTTTTTGTTGTGTGAGTAGCCCAAAGCTGAATTATAAAGAAACAGCTTTATCTGAGAGCATTTTAGAAGCAAGCTTCAATTTTTGCATGGATTATTTGATATTGTACAGGATTCATCCTTTTCCTAGTCTTAGTAGGATCCCCAAGTTTGAGTTTTCAAGGTTTGCCAGTTCACTGTCAGGAACAGTTTGAATTTTTAGATTTCACTTTATTATGGCCTATAGACATGAATGAAAATGGAGCTGGAAATCAAACAGAGCTAGTACTAGCTGCTTGAAACTTCACACACTCAATCAGCTCTCTGTGGGCACTCTCTGGTTGTTCCTTGTGCAAGAACCTTAAACTGAAGCATGAAAAAATAATTTATCCAAGAGCACATTAGGAGAAAACAGGGAAATATGCACGTACTGAAGTACCTCCCTCAATTATTTGGTCAGATTTCTTTGATACTGCACAGGATTCATCTGTTAGTTTGCCCCACTGGGCTCCTTTACTTGGGGACTACTCTGATCAATGGTTTTCTCAACAGGTTAGGTTAGATTGTGTATTAGTTTAGGGCTAGATTTACAGCTAATATTTTGTTAGATTTAGTTTTGATCAAATTTCTTTCATGCTAAGCAATCATGAAATTCATATGGAAAAATAAAAGACCCAGAATAGCAAAAACAATGCTAAGCAGGAAGTGTGAATCAGGCAGTATAGCGATACCAGACTTCAAACTATACTACAGAGCAATAGTAACAAAAAATAGCATGGTACTGGTACCAAAACAGGCGGGTGGACCAATGGTACAGAAAAGAGGACACAGAAACCAATACACAAAACTACAACTATCTTATATTTGATAAAGGGGCTAAAAGCATGCAATGGAGGAAGGATAGCATCTTCAACAAATGGTGCTGGGAAAACTGGAAATCCATATGCAAAAAAATGAAACTAAATCCCTTTCTCTCGCCATGCACAAAAGTGAATTCAAAATGGATCAAGGAGCTTGATATCAAATCAGAGATGTGCCATCTGATAGAAGAAAAAGTTGGCTACGATCTACAGTCGGTGGGGTCGGTCTCCAAATTCCTCAATAGGACACCAATAGCACAAAAGTTAATAACTAGAATCAACAAATGGGACTTACTCAAACTAAAAAGTTTTTTCTCAGCAAAAGAAACAATAAGAGAGGGAAATAGGGAGCCTACATCCTGGGAACAAATCTTTCCTCCTCACACTTCAGATAGAGCCCTAATATCCAGAGTATACAAAGAACTCAAAAAATTAGACAATAAGATAACAAACAACCCAATCAACAAATGGGCCAAGGACCTGAACAGACACTTCTCAGAGGAGGACATACAATCAATCAACAAGTACATGAAAAAATGCTCACCATCTCTAGCAGTCAGAGAAGTGCAAATCAAAACCACCCTAAGATACCATCTCAATCCAGTAAGATTGGCAGCCATTATGAAGTCAAACAACAACAAGTGCTGGCGAGGATGTGGGGAAAAGGGTACACTTGTACATTGCTGGTGGGAATGCAAATTGGTGCAGCCTATTTGGAAAGCAGTATGGAGATTTCTTGGAAAGCTGGGAATGGAGCCACCATTTGACCCAGCTATTCCCCTTCTCGGTCTATTCCCTAAAGACCTAAAAAGAGCATGCTACAGGGACACTGCTACATCGATGTTCATAGCAGCACAATTCACAATAGCAAGATTGTGTAACCAACCTAGATGCCCTTCTATAGACGAATGGATAAAAAAATGTGGCATTTATACACAATGGAGTATTACTGTGCATTAAAAAATGACAAAATCATAGAATTTGCAGGGAAATGGATGTCATTAGAGCAGATTATGCTAAGTGAAGCTGGCCAATCCCTAAAAAACAAATGTCAAATGTCTTCTTTGATATAAGGAGAGTAACTAAGAACAGAGTAGGGTCGAAGAGCATGAGAAGAAGATTAACATTAAACAGGGATGAGAGGTGGGAGGGAAAGGGAGAGAAAAGGGAAATTACATGGAAGTGGAAGGAGACCCTCAGGGTTATACAAAAGTGCATACAAGAGGAAGTGAGGGGAAAGGGAAAAATAATACAAGGGGGACAAATGAATGACAGTAGAGGGGGCAGAGAGAGAAGAAGGGAGGGGAGGGGAGGGGATGGGGGATAGTAGAGTATAGGAAAGGCAGCAGAACACAACAGACACTAGTATGGCAATATGTAAATCAATGGATGTGTAACTGATGTGATTCTGCAATCTGTGTATGGGGTAAAAATGGGAGTTCATAACCCACTTAAATCAAATTGTGAAATATGATTTATCAAGAACTGCCGCAGTCTGGCTGGGCACACAATCATGAACCACCACACACTTGTAGATTCAAACAGCAACTCTTTATTCCCAAACTCACACCAGCCGTCTACAAACACGTTCTGGGGAAATCCACGTTCTCTGCCCAAATCCACTCCCACTGGGCTTCTGTCTCCCAAAAAATACTGTCTGAATCCCGTGAGAACTCAAGGGGAACTCAGGAAGCAGGATACGCCCTATTCCCAGCAGGAATAATCTTAAACCTGGAACGCCCTAAACCCGATTATCCTAAACCGGGAACACCCTAATCCGCCCTGGTCCTTGAGCAAGGTCACCTACATGCAATGTCACTGCAAAATGTCCTATTTCCACGAGTCCTTCCACTAAGCAACATGGGGTACGCTGGCAAGGAAATTGTCATACCTACTTGACTAATGGCTCCCAGCATCTCCCCCCTTCTGATTAATTAAACAACAAGCAATGTGGCTTAAGGACCGTGCCTGGTAGGTTGTCCAATTCAACATATGGTTCTTACCCGTCATGGGAAAAACTGACGTTTAGGCTCCAGCCTCCTGTCTTAGGTTGATACCACTGCAATTGAATCTTACCCATCACTGACTACTGGTCCAGCATAAAGCCATACTTGTGGATAGGTCTATGCACCCGGGGGGGGGGTTGAGGTTCTTTGCCTCACCTCTGTTGGCCCCCAAATTTGGCCTTGGTGCCAGTGGGGGAGTGAGGTTAATGTGCTTAAGGACCGTGCCTGGTAGGTTGTCCAATTCAACATATGGTTCTTACCAGTCATTGGAAAACTGACCTTTAGGCATCAGCCTCCTGTCTTAGGTTGATACCACTGCAATTGGATCATACCCGTCACTGACTACCGGTCCAGCATATAGCCATTGGCCCCCAAATTTTAGACCATCACTAGCAGAAGGGAGAAGGATACAGAAACGCCACGACACCAAGCCAATTGACCGCTCCTTGGGAAAAATTGCATCACTGGTGACACCATCAGCAAAGATATGTTAGCACTACCACAATTAACATGGGGTGCGCTGGCAAGGAAATAAAAATTTCATCACTAGTGACACCATCAGCAAAGATATGCCAGCATTACCACAATTCGCTGCACCAAACGATAGTTACATAGTCCAGGCAAGTTCTGTAAGCAGTTCAAAGCAGAGGAATCTATCAATATGTCCATTTCCTCCCAAAATCCGTTTCCTCCCAAAGTAAGTTGACTCCTTGATTGAGCATTACTTGTTGAGTTATATTCATTGATGCATCAGTTTATACAGTTTACTGTGATAGCTATCATAGAAGCTGTAGTTTGGTTTTATCTTTGTCTTCACCGGCACTGGGATGAAGATAGGAATTCTGGCAATGATGCTAAAGAGACATTATCCTGAAAAGAATTATTAAATATAATGAAAAGGAAAGATGAAAGTAAACAATCAGATCTGTTAACCTACTTTAAAAACAATCCTTAACAGCTGTTTACCTAATTTAAATTAGTAAACAAACAGATCTGTTAACCACCTTTAAAAACAATCCTTAACAGCTGTTTACCTATTTTAAATTAAACCATTTAAATCACGTGAATAAAAAAAAATAATCATTCGGATCCATTTTTTTCATGAGCGCTCCTCATATAAGAAATATGGACATATGCACATACAAACATACAACACAAATCACAAATGTGCACACAAACGTACAACACATAAGAAAATAGTAAAGGCCTTGTAGCTTTACCTAGGTGAAATCTCCATTGCAATGTTTAAAAACTTCACAGTTAAAAAATAAAACTGATCAGAAAAACATTAACCTAGGTTTGTATGAGCTCAAAAAATAAAAATAGAACTTTATGATGTGGAAAAATGCAATAATAAAATAGCTACTGAAAAAAGCATCCTGGTTAATCACTGTTGCAGATGTAAGAATGGCCAAGCTGGAGTTCTGGATATCAGCTGTTATGGATTTGAGTCAAATCATCTTCTTTTCGATCTTTAGAAATTGTTTTAGTTAATCTCTCTGGAATCCAAATCAGCTGCTGTTCTCCCTGTGGAAACACACAAACAGAGCCCTGACTCCAGACAATCACTGGGTCAGGACCTTTCCATTGTCCTGTTAGAATATCTTTCCAAAGTACTTTAGGCTTATGTACATTTTTTGGATACATATGCCTTTCCGCAGCACTAAGTTCTGATGAATCCAAATTTAAAAAGTTTAGAGTAAAAAGCATTATTTTATCTTTGGGGGATATATACCCCCTTCAAATTCCCTCTTTTTGCTTTAATAAGTATGCTTTAATAGTTTGATGAGCTCTTTCAACTATGCCTTGTCCCTGTGGATTGTATGGGATTCCTGTTATATGAGTAATACCAAATGATGACCAAAATTGTTTAAAAGAGGTAGAGGTATAGCCAGGATCATTATCAGTTTTTAACTGTTTAGGAATGCCCACAGTGGCAAAAGTTTGTAAGCAATGAGCTATAACATCTTTAGTTTGTTCTCTGGCATAAAGGGAGCCCATCAAAAATCCGGAAGAAGTATCAACTGTAACATGAAAATATTTTAATTTTCCAAATTCTGGCAAGTGTGTGACATCCATCTGTCAAATATGGTTAGGTATCAGTCCTCTGGAATTGACTCCAAGATTAACTTGTGGCAAAAATGTCACACAATTTTGACATTGTTTTATTATATGTCTGGCTTTTTCCTTAGTTATTTTAAAATGCTTTTGTAAAGTATTAGCATTAACACGAAACCTTTTATGAAAATTTGTAGTTTCTTCAAATGTAGAGAAAATATGTATGTCATGTGTAGTTTTATCTGCTAAATCATTGCCTAAACTAAGGGCTCCAGGCAATCCTGTATGTGCCCTAATATGTCCTATGAAGAATGAATCTTTTCTGTCCCAGATTAGACTTTGTATAGTGGAAAGCAAAGAGAAAACAGTAGAAGAAGGGGAAATCCTACCAGCATCTTCAAGAGATACTATAGCATTAACTACATACTGACTATCAGAAAATAAATTAAATACAGAATCTTTAAACATCAAAAAAGCTTGTAAAACTGCATTAAGCTCTACCTTTTGAGCTGATTGTCTGGGTACTAAAAATATAAAAGTTCGATCTGGGGTAACTATTGCGCTGTACCATTATTATACCCATCAGTGAATATATTTGGAGCATTCATGATAGGTGTTTTTCTTGTCATTTTAGGAAAAACTACAGGATGCTTAGACCAAAAAGACAACAAAGGATTAGATGGTAAATGATTATCAAATGTAACATTAGATTTACACATGATTATTGCCCAAGTATTTAACTCAAAAGCTAACTCATCAATTTGATCCATAGTATATGGAGTAATAATTTTATTGGGAGAAATTCCAAACACTCCCTTTGCTGCTTTTATTCCTTTGAGTATTAATTGTCCTACAGCCTCAGGATACCTAGTAAGAATAATGTTAGGAGAATAAGATAAATGTATCCACAATAATGGACCTTCTTGCCAAAATACTCCTGTAGGAATATTTTTTGTTGGTAGTACAATAAATAATAAAGGCAAACTTATATCAATTCTATCCAAATGTATATTTTCCATATATGTTTCAATAATTTTTAATGCCTTTCTTGCTTTAGGAGTTAACATGCGGGGTGAATTTGGATCTGATGGACCTTTTAGGATATCAAATAAATGTCCCAACTCTCCTGGTGGTATACCTAGATAAGGCCTTATCCAATTTATGTCTCCCAATAGCTTTTGAAAGTCGTTAAGTGATTTGAGTTGATCTACTCGTATTTGAATTTTTGGTGGACGGACCATGGTTGAGGATAATAGAACTCCTAAATAATTAATTGGAAAATTTAATTGTACTTTATCTATTGCTATCTCTAGATTATAATTTTTTAATAAGTTTGTAAGTGTGGCATAACATTCCAGCAATATGTTTTTATCGTTATGTGCCAATAATACATCATCCATATAGTGAAATATTTGTAGTTCAGGATTTGATTTCTAAGTGGCTGGATTGCTTTGTTAACATATATTTGACACATAGTTGGACTGTTAGCCATCCCTTGAGGGAGTACTTTCCATTCATATCTCTGATCAGGACCTTCATGATTTAATGTAGGGATAGTAAATGCAAAACGTGGACTATGCTTGGGATGAAATGGAATTGAAAAAAAAAAAAAACAATCTTTAATATCTACAGCTAAAACATGCCAGGTTTTTGGCAAAGCAGACAATTGAGGAATCCCTGATTGAGCAGGTCCCATAATAACCATCTCATTATTAATGGCTCTTAAATCTTACAATAATCTCCATTTACCAGGTTTCTTTTTGATGACAAAAATGGGAGTATTATGGGGAGATATGGAAGGTTGTATATGTCCTTCTGCTAATTGTTGTTTGACCAGATCATGGGCTACTTGTATCTTTTCTTTAGTCAGGGGCCACTGAGGAACCCACACTGGTCTTTCTGATTTCCAAGTAATTTTGATTATCTCAGTGGCCCTTTCTGAAAATCCAACCCATGTCTGTCTGTTCCTTGATCTCTTTGTATTGGTGCTGCTATACCTTGCCCTTGTTTTCCTAATCTTTTTTCTTTCCTAAGGCCTTGTCTAGCCCTAGTAGTGGGTGCATTAGGATTGATGTTATTTGTTAACGTCAAACCTAATTGATCTAGGACATCTCGTACCCATAAATTTATAGGAAGATGATCCAATACATATGGCTGTATAATTCCTTCACATCCTTCAGGATCCTTCCAATCTAACATCATAGAAATTCTATGGGAATTAGTCACCACACCTAGGCCTCCAAGCGTTTGAGTGGCTTGTTGTAATGGCCAATGTTTTGGCCATTCTTGACGAGATATGATGCTAAGGTCAGCTCCTGTGTCCAGTAGCCCATTAAACTCATGACCTTGAATATTTAGTTTTAGCATTGGGCGAGAATCTAAATTTGAAGACAACATAGCCCAATCTACACCTGTGGAGCCTAATCCCCTGGAACCTCTTTCTACACTATGACTAGGAAATTTATTATGTAGGGTGGGTATTATTAACAACTGTGCTATTCTATCTCCAGGTGAAATTACTGATATACCTCTTGGAGAACTAGCTATAATTTTTATTTCACCTACATAATTGGGATCAATTACCCCAGGACTTATCATAAGTCCTTTGAATGTAGATGAACTACATCCCAATAATAAGCCTATTGTTCCTTGGGGAAGAGGTCCTTTTACTCCTGTGGGAATGATTTGAACTCCCTCTGGTGTTAATACTGCTCTGGCAGAGGCTCAGATTTCCAACCCTGCGCTCCCTCAGGTTTGTCTGATGAGGGATTTAATGGACAATGTGTCCTGGGCACTACCTTGATGGTGTTGCTGGGTTCCTCCACTGCCCCGTAGATTTGTGGTTGTGGGCCCCAGAGCATTGGGCCCATTTGTCCGTTTTTTGGCAATGGAGCCTGATGCATTTCTCCATGATATCGTGGATAAATACCTGGTGTTTGTCCGTTTTTTGATAAGGGAATTCCCTCTATGTTGGTTTGAGAACGGCATTCATTAGCCCAATGTCTCCCTCTATGGCATCGTGGGCAAATACCCAGTATTCTATTCCTTTGATACCTACTTTTGTTAAACCCTCCTCCTATGGGGCAATTCCTTTTAAAACGTCCTGTTTGTTCACATTCATAGCATGTTTTTGGCCTGGCATCTAAAGCCTGTTGTACTGCAGCTGCCACGACTTGCCCTTGTTCATTAATATCTCTACATAATTTAATATATGTGTTTAAATCTTCATGTCTCCATGGTCTAATAACTTCTCTGCAGCAACGATTTGCTTGGTCATAAGCCAGTTGTTTTGTTAATGGCATTGCTTGTTCTGTATCCCCCAAAATTTTGGCAGCCGTTTGAATTAGCCTATCTACAAAGTCAGCATAAGGTTCATTAGCTCTCTGTATTACCTTAGATAGCTGACCTTGTAAATCTCCATGTCCTTGTAAAGTCTTCCATGCCCTAACTGCGTCTGCAGCAATTTGTGCATATATAGCAGGATCATATTCAATTTGTTGCCGTTGACCCTCATAAGGTCCTTTTCCTAACAACATATCTAGATTTCTTTGAGGGTAACCGGATGCTGCATTTCGCCTAGCTGTCTCCACGCAAAATTCCTCATTGGCAACCTTCCATAACAAATATTGTCCTCCATTTAATACAGATTTACACATGCTAGCCCAATCTGCTGGCGTCATGTCCAAGTTAGTAGTGGACTCGACCATGCTTACCATGAAGGGAGCTTGGGGACCAAAGGTTGTTGCAGCCTCCTTTAACTGCTTCACTGTTTTAAAATCTAAAGCATGGTGAATTCACTGCCCTCCTGCCTGTTCAAGTACAGGGCATGCTAATCTTTGAGGTCCTGTCTCAGGATCCCATTTATCAACTACGGGGTTTGAGGGCCATTCAGCTGTCTCCATCAGTGGGGCTGTTGGTTGAATTATGCCCTCTTGTGATAAAACGGAGTTAGTAACAGCCTCCTGTTGTGGCCTTTTTCCTAACAACCCCTTTTCCTTTAAATTTTCTTCCTCTGTCTGACTAGCTCGAGAGACCTTCTCTTTTGCTTGATCTAAAATGTCTTTCTCCATGGTCTGAACCTCTAACAATTTACTTAACATCTTTTCGGTTTGTTTTTTACTAATTTCTAATCTACTATAAAGATAACACAACCCAATAAGATAACACAAAACAAAACTGAAACTGAATGGAACAAAAATGGAATAAAATATCGTTTTATCAATTTTCTCTTCCTCATGGCCTACAAACTTCAAACATTTAGTCAACCATTTTTTCCAGTTTGCCTGAGAAATTTCTAGGGATAGGCATCTTGAAACAAAAACAAGATAAATCAAAACAAGAACACACTGTTTTTTTTTTTTTTTTGAAATGGTCACCCATTCTTTTGCTCTTCCTCAGGGGCGAGCAATTTCACTTACCTCCAAGCTTCAGAAATTCCCCGTACAGGCCGCCAAATGCCACAGTCTGGCTGGGCACAAATGCCGCAGTCTGGCTGGGCACACAATCACGAGCCACCACACACTTGTAGATTCAAACAGCAGCTCTTTATTCCCGAACTCACACCAGCCGTCTACAAACATGTTCTGGGGAAATCCACGTTCTCTGCCCAAATCCACTCCCACTGGGCTTCTGTCTCCCAAAAAATACTGTCTGAATCCCGTGAGAACTCAAGGGGAACTCAAGAAGCAGGATACGCCCTATACCCAGCAGGAATAATCTTAAACCTGGAACGCCCTAAATCCGATTATCCTAAACCGGGAACACCCTAATCCGCTCTGGTCCTTGAGCAAGGTCACCTACATGCAATGTCACTGCAAAATGTCCTATTTCCATGAGTCCTTCCACTAAGCAACATGGGGTATGCTGGCAAGGAAATTGTCATACCTACTTGGCTAATGGCTCCCAGCAAAGAAATATGTAATGTTTTGAACAACCAACAATAAAAAATTTAAAAAAAATTTCTTTCATGCTGGGAAGGATTCTACTGTTACCTAGCCTTACTATATTCTTTAGGTTTGGATCTCTTAGGACAAGGGTTTGCTCTCCTGAACAGTTTGTATTTTAAGTTTTCATTTCATTTTGACTTATGCGTGTAAATGGAAATGGAGCTGGAAATCGAACAGGGTCGGTGCTAGCTACTTCAAACCTCACACACTCAATCAGTTTTCTATGGGCATTCTCTGATTCATTCCTTATAAAAGTAGCCCTAAGCTGAAGCATGCAAAGCAACTTTATGTGATAGAACATTAGGAAAAAACTGGGAAATATGTATGTACTGAACTACCTCCCCAATTATTTGGTCAGACTTCTTTGATATTCAATATCAAAAGATGCATCTTTTCGCTTACCAACTTGGCTCCTCAAGTGTGGAATTTCTAGGATCAAAGGGACTCTAAACAGGTTAAAGTTAGTGTTAGGGTTAATGTTAGGACTAGGATTAGACCTAGTGTTAAGATAAGAGTTACATTTGTTTTCAAATTTCTACGATACTGTGCAGGATTCATCTTTTTCCTATTTTGACTATACTCCAAATATTTGGGCCTCTTACATAAAGGGTTTGATTTCAGGAACAGTTTCAATTTACATGTTTCTCTTCTTTTTTCCATGTAGGGGTGAATGGAAATGAAGCTGAAAATCAAACAGGGTTTGGGCTAGCTGCTTGAATCTTCACACACTCCATCAATTTTCAATGAGCATAATCTGGTGTTTGCCATGGAAGTAGCCCTATGATGAAGTAGAAAGTAACAGCTTTATCTCTGGGTGCATTAGGAGCAAGCAGAATACCCATGTAATGAAAGAACTTCAATTTTTCTGATTGGATTAATTTGATACTGTACAGGGTTCATCCTTCACCTAGCCTTAGTAGGCTCCCCAAGTTTGGACCTTCAAGGCTCAATGGTTCAGTGTCAGGAACAGTTTGAATTTTTAGGAATCACTTTATTAAGGCCTATAGGTGTGAATGCAATGGAGCTGGAAATCAAACAGTGTTGGTGCCAGCTGCATGAAACTTCAGACACTCAATCAGCTCTCTGTGGGCACTCTTTGGTTTTCTTTGTGAAAGTAACTTAAGCTGAAGCATGAAAATCAATTTATCCATGAGAACTTTAAGGAAAAATAACAGATAAATATGAATGTACTAAAATACGTCCCCCAATTTTTCATCAAATTTCTTTGATTCTGCACAAGATTCATCTTTTAAGTTGTGCCTCTAGGCTCCCCAAGTTTGGGACTTCTATGATCATAGGTACTCTTAAAAGTTTATAAATAGGTTAGGGTTGGGTTAGATCTAGTGTTAGAGTTAGAGTGAGTTTTGTTCAAATTCATTTGATACTTGGCATAATTTGTCTTTTACCTAGCCTTACTATTTTGCAAGGTTTGGGCCTTATCCCTTCAATGGTTTGCTGTCAGGAACAGTTTGTTTTTTAAGGTTTCCTTCATTTTGACCTAAATGGGTAAATGGAAATGGAACTTGAAATCAAACAGGGTTGGTGCTCACTGCTTAAAACTGAACTCAATTAGTTCTATGTGGGCACACTGGTTTCTTCCTTGTGAAAATGTCCCAAAGCTGAAGCATTCAAAAACATCTTTATCTGAAAGTACTGTTGGAGACAACAGGGAAATATACATGTACTGAACTACCTCCCCAAATTATTTGGTAAGATTTTTTTGATACTCCCTAAACCTAAGAGAAAAACAAACTGTAATCTAAGTCCTAACCCTAGATGTAAACATAAATCTAAACCCAGCCCTAGCCCTAACCCTAACCCTAATCCTGGCCCTAAACCCAGCTCTAACTCTATCATTACCCTATGACAAACCCTATCCATAATGCTAAACTTAGTCCTAATCCTAATCCATAGCCTAATCCAAACCCTAACCCTATTACTAGTCTTAACCTAGTCCTCATTCTAGCTCTTACCCTAACTCAAATCATTACCCTAACACAAACCCTAATCCTAGCACTAGCCTTAATTCTTTCTATTAACCTTAACCTAACCTGAACCCTAAATCTAACTGTGTCATTACCTGGTCCCTAAATATAAGACTAATTTGACCCCTAAACCTAAACCTTAACCTAACCCCAACCCTAAACTTGACCCTGAATATAATAATACCCATAGCTCTAAACCTGACCCTAACAAGAAACCTAATCTTTACAATAGACCTAGCCATAAACCTAACCCTAAAACTATCCCTAACCATACCCTAGACCTAACATTAGCCCTAACTCTAATCCTAGCCCTAACGATAATACAAAACATAGCCCACATTCTAGCAAGGAACCTCACCTTATTCATAACCCTAACCCTAATATTAACGCTAACCTTAACCCTAATTTTCACTGTAGTCCTAAAACTAGCTATGTTGCGATTTCTTAATCTAAACCTAACCTAACCCTAGACCTAACAGTAAACCTAGCCCTAACCCTAGGCCTAACACTAACCCTAACCCTAGCCCTAATACAAGCCCTAATTTAGCCCTATCCCTAACCCTAACCCTAGCCCTAAGACCAACTCTAACTCTCACACTAGCCCTATACCTAGTTCTAACCCTAGCCCTAAGACTAACTCTAACTCTCACACTAGCCCTATACCTAGTTCTAACCTTATCCCTTACCATCAAAATACACTGAGCCCTAAACATAGCCCTACCCTAGACCTCTACTTAGCCCTATCACAAAACCTAGATCTAAACATAACTCTAAAATGAACCCTAACCCTAAGTCCAAACCTAACCATAATTCTACTCTTATCCCTAATCCTTAACCTAAGCCTAAATCTCACACTTACACTGGCCCTAAACTTAAGAATAATCATAAAACTAGCCCTAACCCTACCCCAAGCCCTAAAACAAAACCAAGTCATAGCCCTAACCTTAACCCTTAACCTAAACCAAATCCTAACAGTACAGCTAGCCCTAACCCTATCCCAAATTATAGTCACCGTAAACCTAACCTTAACACTAGACCTAGACCTAACTCTAATCCCATAACTAGCTGTAATCATAAACCTACTTCATACATTAGTGGTAGCCTTAACCCTAGCCCTAACATAACCCAAAACCTAGCCTTAATCTTAATCCTAAATCTAACTTTAACCCTAAATATAAACCTAACCCTAACTCAAACACTAGCACTAATCTTATACATAACCCTAGCCCTAACCTTAGGGCTAACCCTATCCATTACCCTAATGATAACCCTAACCCTTCTGATAACCCTAGGCCTAACCCTAACCCTATACATTACACTAAACCAAACCTAAACTCTAAACCTATCCCTGTCATTACCATAACCCTAAATATAACACTAATTCGAGCCCTGAACCTAAACACTAACTTAACCCAAACCCTAATCCTGACCCTGATTCTAAAAACAACCCTAGATCTAAACCTGACCCTAACTAAAAACCCAACCCTTACACTGGACCAAGCCATAAACCTAACACTAAATCTATCCATAACCCAAGACCTGACATTAGCCACAGCCCTAATACTATCTCTAACCCTAAAACAAATCCTAGTCCACATCATAGTCCTAAACATAACCTTATTCATAACCCTAACCCTAACCCGAGTTTTACCCCTAATACTAACCCTCGACCCTGCCCGAAGCCTAGCTATAACAACATCCCTTACCCTAAATTAAACCCTAACTCTAACCCTAACCCTAGTGGCAACCCTTGCCTTATCCTTAGCCCTAGCACTAATCCTATATCCAAATCTGACTTTATATCTAACCCTAACTCGATGCCTAAGCCTAATCCTAAAACTAGCCCTAACCCTAGCCCTAACATAATCTTAGCCATAATTTAGACCTATCCGTAAACCTAACCCTAACCTTAGCCCTAAGACTAACTTTTATACTAGCCCTATCACTCATTCTAACCCTACCCCTTACAATAAACCTAACCATAGCCCTAAACCTAGTGCTAACCCTTTCCAAAAACTTATCCCTAGCACTAACCTTAGGCAAAACGTAACTCTAAAACTAGCCTTAAGCCGAAGCCTAAGCCTAAACCTAACACTAGCCCAAACCATAACACTAATCCTAAAATGAGCCCTAACGCTAGATCTAGCCCTAAAACAAAACCAAGCCATAGTTCTAACCCTAAATATTAACCTGAACCAAACCCTAACCTTACACCTAGACCTAAACCTAGACTTATTTGAGTTGGAAGCTGAACCCTAAAACTAACCCTGAACCTGATACTGACCCTAAAACTTCTAGCTCTAAACATCACCCTAACAGTAAACCTAACCCTAACACTAAACCTAGAACTAAAACCTTTAAAACTAGGCCTAAATTTAAACCTAGTACTTACATTAGGTGTAACCCTAGCCCTAGCCCTAACATAACCCAAAACCTAGGCCTAATCAGAGCCCTAACCTTAGCTTTAAACCTAACCTAACCCTAACACTAGCCCTAATTGGAACCATAACTTTAGCCTTAAACTGATCTGTAACTCTATCCATTAATATAACCATAACCAAAACCTTAATGATAACCCTAAGCATAAACCTAACCCTGAAAGGAAAGTGACCACAACACTCGGAGCAACCAAAAGATCTTTATTGCAGCAGTGCAACAAAGAGAAAGGAAAGAAGGAAAGAGAGAGAGAGAAAAGAGAAGAGATGAACAGGGAGAGAGCAAGAGCAAGAGAGAGACAGAGAGTGTGCGTAAGAAAGATAAAGAGCAAGAGAGAGAGAGAGCAAGAGAGAAAGAGCAAGAGAGAAATAGCAAGAGAGAGAGGGAGAGAGAGGGGGGGCTGGCAGGAGGGAGTTTTTATAGCCCAAATCTAATGGGGCCTCTGGGACTGCAAGCTGCCTTGTTGGCCCAAGGGGGGTTGAGTGCTCAGCATTGAGCGGGACTTGACACAAACAGGTGATAAAGGACCAAATAGAGGGGGGTTTGAGTGCGTGGGCTATCTTGCAGTCAACATCTGTTCAGCCTGCCCTGCAGACAACACACCCAACAAACCCTATCCCGAATCCTAACTCTTCCATTACCCTAAACCTAACCTGAATCCTAAACCTAACCCTATCATTACCGTAACCCTAATCCTAAAACTAATTCAAGCCCAAAATTGAAACCTTAACCTATCTCAAACCCTAAATTAGACCTTGACCCTAATAATACCCCTAGCTCTAAACTTGACCATAACCCAACACCTAACCCTTAGCCTAGACTTAGCCATAAACCTAAACCTAAACCTAACTTTAACCATAATTCTGGACCTGAAATTAGCCCTAGCCCTAATCCTAGACCTAATCCTATAAATACACCTAGCCCTCATTCTTGTCCTAAACCTAGCCTTTATAATAACCCTATTTCTAACCGTATATTTAATCCTAATTCTATCCCTCAACCTACCTCTAAACCTAGGTATAATGTTATCCCTTACCCTAAATTTAAACCTAACCTTAACCCTAACCCTAGGTTAAGCTAAACACAAAACCTAGCCATAATCCTAGCCCTAATTTAGCTCTATCTCTAACCCTATTTTAACCCTAGCCCTAAGACTAACTCTAAATCTTGACCTAGCCCTATCCCTAGTCCTATCCCTATCTGCTACCATAAACCTAACACTAGCCATAACACTTGTCAGAAAGTTAGTGCCAGCCCTAATCATAACTCTAAATCTAAACTTAAACCTAAGCCTAAGCCTAACACTAGCACTAGCCCTAACGCTAATGATAATACTAAAACTAACCCTAATCCCATCCTAGAAGTAAACCAAAACTGAGAAATAGTCCTAACCCTAAACCTTAACTTAAACCAAAAACTAACACTACACTTAGACCTGAACCTAGCCCTAATTCGAGTACTAAGCCTCACCTTAAAACTAACGCTGACACTGACTCATATCCTAACACTCACCCTAGATCTAAACACTGCTGTAAACTCAAACCGAACACTAACATTAACAATAGCCCTAATTCGAGTCTTAACACTAACCCTAAAACTAACACTGACCCTGACTCCTATCCTAACAAGAACAAGAACCAAAGCTATAAATATCACCTTAACCTTAAACCTCACCCTAGTACTCAACCTACCCCTAACCCTAATGCTAAAACAAACCCTAATGGTAACACTAGTTCTTACATTAGCCATTGCCCTAATCCTATCCCTAACCCTAACACAAAAACTAGGCCTAAACCAAGCCCTAAACTGAGCCCTAAAACTATCTTTAACTCTAAATCTAACCCTAACCATAGCCCTAACCCTAGATCTAAATCAATCCCTTACCCTAAGCGAAATCCTAAACCAAAGAGTGACCCTAGACCTATCTCCAGTCTTTAGACTAATCAAACCACTAACCTTATTAATAGCCCTAACCCTAGCCTTTGTTTTAGCTCTAACACTATCCCAAACTCTAACCCTAACACTGATCTTTATTCTGAACCTAACACTAAACCTAGGTCTAACCCTAACACCAGCTCTAACCCAAAATTTACCATCATCCTATCCCTAGACCTAACTCTAAACCTAACTCTCAGCCTAGCCCTAACCATAGCTCAGAACCTAACCCTTATGCTAAACATAACCCTAAACCTAATCCTAGTTCTAACCCTCACCTTAACCCTAACACAAGACCTAATTTTAACCATAACCCTAGCCCTAACCTTAACTCTAACTGTATCCATTACCCTAAACATAACCCTTACCATAATTCTAACCCTAGGCTTAACTCTAACCCTATTGCTTTCCCCAAATCTATCAATTAGCCTAACATACCCTGAACCCTAAACCTAATCCAAATATTACACTAACCCTAACCCAAATGCTAATTTGAGCCCTAACCCTAACTTCAAACCCTAAACCTAAGCCTAAACCTAAACCTAATACTAGCCCTAATGCTAATGCTAATCCTAAAATTAGCCCTAACAGTAGCCCTAGCCCTAAAACAAAACCAAGCCATAGCTGTAACCCAAACCCTTATCCTAAATCAAACACTAACCCTACACCAAGCCATAACCATATCCTAATTCTAATCCTAACCCTAACCCAAAAACTAACCCTGACCCTGACTCTTACCCTAACACTAACCCTTGCTCTAAATATCATCATCATCATAAACCTCAACCTAACACTATCCCTAGACCTAACCCTAACCCTATAACTAGCACTAATCATAGCCCTACTTCATACATTAGACACAGCCTTAACCCTAGCCCTAACCTAACCCAAAACCTAGTTTTAAACCGAGTAGTAATCCTACCTTTAACCCTAAATTTAAACCTAACCCTAACCCAAAACTAGCCCTAATCCTATACATAACCCTACCCATAAACTTAGGTCTAAACCTATCCATTACCCTAATAATAACCCTAACTCTTAAGCTAACCGTAGGCCTAACCCTAACCCTATCCATTAAACTAAACCAGATCTAAACTTTAAAACTAACCCTGTCATTACCCTAAACCGAAACACTAACAAGACCCAAACCCTAAACCTGACCTTGACCCTAAATATAACCCTATATATAAACCTGAATCTTACCCTAAACCTAATCCTTACACTGGACCAAGCCATAAACCTAACACTAAATCTAGCCCTAACTATAACCATAAACCTTACATTAGTCCTAGCCATAATACTATCTCTAACCCTAACAAAAACCCTAAACCTCATCCTAGTCATAAACCTAACCTTAATCATAACCCTAACCCTAACTCTAGCCCTAACCCTAATATTAACCTTTGCCATAGCCCTAAACCTAGCCAAAAGCACATCCCTTAACCTAATCGTAAATCTAACTCTAACCCTAACTCTTGTTGTCACAATTGCCCTATCCTTAGTCCTAGCTATAACACTAGATCGAAACCTAACTTTAAATCTAATCCTAACTTGATGCCTAAGCCTAAAACTAGCCCTAACCCTGATGCTGATTCTAAAATTAGCTCTAACCCTTTCCCTAACATTAACCCTAGCCATAATTTAGCTCTATCCCTAACCCCAACCCTAATAATAGCCCTAAGAATAACTCTAACTCTCACACTGGCCCTATCACTCATTCTAATCCTATCCCTTCCCATAAACCTAAACCTATCCCAAATTCTAGTCCTAAACCTTGCCCTATCCTTAGCCCTAACACTAACCTTAGATAAAAACCTAACTCTAAATTTAACCCTAAACCGAACCCAAAACCTAAATCTAACACTAGCCCTAACCCTAAAACTAATCCTAAAAATTTCACTATCCCTAATCCTAGCCCTAAAACCAAACCGAGCCAAAAGTCTAACCATAGCCCTTAACCTAAACCAAGCCCTAACGGTACACTTAGCCCTAACCCCAGCCCTAATTCGAGTTTTAAGCCAAACCCTAAAATTAACCCTGACCCTTACTCTGAGTATAACACTAACCTGAGGTCTAAACATCACCCTAAACCTAAACCTAACAGTAAAACTAGCCCTAAAACACTAAAATTAGCCATAAGCATAACCCTAGTACTTACATTAGCCATAAACCTAACCCTCACACTAACTTAACCCCAAACCTAGCCCTAATCATAACCATAAACCTAGCCCTAAACTGATTTCTAACTCTATCCATTACCATAACCATAACCCTAAACCTAATGCTAATTCAAGCCCTAACTTTAAACCTTAACCTATTCCAAACCCTAACCCAGAACTTGACCCTAATAATACCCTTAGGTCTAAACCTGACACTAACCCTAAACTTAACCCTTACACTAGACATACCCATAATCCTAATCCTAAAAGTGTCTTCAACCATAATTCTGGACCTGAAATTAGCCCTAGCACTAATCCTAGACCTAACCCTAAAAAAAAAATCCCTACCCCTCATCCTAGCCCTAAACCTGGGCTTAATCATAACTCTAACCCTAACCACAGCCCTAACCCTAATTATAACCCTCATACTACCTCTAAACCTAGGTATAAAGCCATCCATTTACACAAAATTTGCCTGAATGCTAAACCTAAACTCTAAACGCTATCTCTAAACTCTAACCCTAACCCAAACCCTAACTCTAGGCTTAAACTAAATACTAAACCTAGACCTAATCCTAGCCTAATTTAGCCCTATCTCTAACCATAATCCAAACCCTAGCCCTAAGACTAACTCTCGCCCTAGCCATATCCCTATTTCTAACCCTATCCCTTACCATAATCCTAAACCTAGACATAACCCTTGCCCTATCCTTAGTTCTAGCCCTCACCCTAGGTCTAACCCTAATTCCAAATTTAACTCTAACACTAAGCCTAAGCCTAACACTAGCACTAGCCCTAAACCTAACCATAGGACTAAAACAAAACCAAGCATTAGCCCTAATTCTAAACCTTAACATAAACCAAACCCTAACTCTACTACTAGACCTAACCCTAGCCCTAGTTCGAGTCCTAACCCAAACCTTGAAACCAACCCTGATGCTGACTCATATCCTAACACTCACCCTAGCTCTAAACACCACCCTCACCTTAAACTGAACCCTAACAATAACAGTAGCCCTAATTCGAGTTCTAACTCTAACCCTAAAACTAAGCCTGACCCTGACTCCTATTCTAACATGAACCCTAGTTAAAATATCAACCTAACCTTAAACCTATCCCTAACACTAAACCTAACCCATACCCTAACACTAAAACTAACCCTAATGGTAACCCTAGTTCTTACATTAGCCAATGCCCTAACCCTAGCTGTAACCCTAACACAAAACCTAGGCCTAATCCGAGTCCTACACCTAGCTTTAACCCTAATTATAACCATAACCTATCTCTAAACCAATGCCTTATTTAAGCAAAACCTTAAACCTAAGGGTAACCCTAGACCTATCCCTAATCCTTAGACTAACCAAAACACTAACATTATTAAAAGCTCTTACCCTTGCCCTCATTCTAGATCTAAACCTATCCAAAACCCTAACACTAACCCTGACCCTTCCACTGACCTTACAATTAATCTTAGGTCTAATCCTAACCATAACCATAAACCGAAACCTGCTGTAATCCTATCCCTAGACCTAATCCTGAACCTAACACTGAGCCTACACCTAACCATAGCTCAGAACCTAACCCTTACACTAAACATAAACTTAACATAACCCTAGTTCTAACCCTCACCCTAACAGTAAATCAAGACATAATTCTAACCATAACCTTTGCCCTTAACATTAGGGTTACTCTAATGTTAACCCTATGCCTAACCCTAAACATATCACTATCCCCAAACTTATCAATTACCCTAAACCTACCCTGAACCCTAAACCTAATACAATTATTACCCTAAACCTAACTCTAATGATAATTCGAGCCCTAACCCTAAACTCAAACCTAAACCTAAACCTAACCCGAACACTGACACTGACCCTAATCATTACCCTAGCTCTAAACCTCACTTTACCCTATACCGAAACCTTACACTAGACCTAGCCATAAAACTAACCCCAAAACTATCCCTAAGTATAAACCTAGACCTGATATTAGCCCTACCATGATACTAGCCCTAACCCTAACACAAACCCTAGCCCTTATCCTAGCACTAAACATAGCCTTACTTATAACCCTAACCATAACCCTAGGTCTAAATCTAACACTACCCCAAGCCCTAATCTTAGACCTAATTTAGCCCTATCCCTAATCTTAATGCTAACCCTAGTCCAAAGACTAACTCTAACTATCACCTTAGTCCTAACACTAGTTCTAACCCTATACTTTACTGGAACCCTAATACTAGCCCAAACCATAGGTCTAACACTAGCCCTTTTCATAGCCCTAGCAGCAACCCTAGATCTAACCATAACTGTAAATCTAACAATAACCCCTAGCCTAAACCTAAACCTAACACTAGCCCTAACCCTAAGGCTAATCCTAATACTAGCACTAGCCGTAGCCCTAAAACAAAACCAAGCCACAGTACTAACCCTAACCCTTAATAAAAACTAAGCCCTACCCTACACTTAGCCATAACTCTATCCATAATTTCAGTTCTAATCCAAACCCTAAAACTAACCCTGACCCTGACTCTGACCATTACACTAACCCTAGCTCTAAACACCACCCTAACCCTATACCTAAACATAACAATAGACCTAGACCTAACCCTAACCTTAAAATTAGCCCTAATTGCAACCCAGGTACTTACATTAGCCGTTACCCTAAACCTAGCCTTAACTTAACCCAAAACCTAGCCTTATTCTGAGCACTATCCCTTGATTTACCCTAACCCTAACCCTATCACTAATCATAACTATAACCCTACCTGTAACACTAGAATTAACCCTAACCCTAATCCTAAGCCTAACCCTATCAATAATCCTAACAATAACACTAGCTATACCCCTATCTCTAACCCTATCCATTAACCTAACCATAACCCTAACCCTAATGCTAAACCTGGCACTAACCTTAACACTATATCCAGCCATAACCTAACCCTAAAACTAGCCTTAATCATAACCCTAGTTCATATATTAGTCATTGTCCTAACCATAGCCCTAAACCTAACACAAATTCTACTCATAATCAGAGCCGTAAACTTAGCTTTAACTGTAAAACTCTGCCTAACCCTAACCCTAACACTAGCCCTAACCCTAACTCTAACCCTATTCCTTACAATAAGCCCAAACCCTAAACCAAATGCTAACCCTAATACTAATCCTAATCCTTAGCCTAAATTAAACTCTAACCATAACACTAGTCTTAACCCTAGCCCTCATTCTACCTCTAAACCTATCACTGACCCTCATCTGACCCTAATAGTAACCCTAGGTCTAAACCTGACCCTAACCCTCAACCAAACCATAACACTAGCCCTACTGGTAACCCTATACCTATACATAAGCCTAACACTAGACCTAGACCCAAAGTTAATCCTAAATATTGCTATAACTCTAGACCTAGACCTAAAAAAAAACCTAGCACTAGCACTAACAATAACCCTTAACCTAAACCAAAAACTTACCCTACCCCTAGACCTAAACCTAGTCCTAATTCTGGCTCTAACCCTAAACCTAAACCTGTCCCAAAAACTGACCCTAATTCTAACACTGAACATAGCTTTAAACATGACACTAACTCAAAACGTATACCTAACACTAGACCTAGCCATAACCCTAACCCTAAAACTAGCCCTAAACATAACCCTAGCTCTTGCATTCATTATAGTCCTAAACCTAGCCCTAAACATAACATAAAACCTAGCCCTAAACCAAGGCCTAATCTTAGCTCTAAGCATAACACGTAGCCTAACCCTAGCCCTAAATCTAGCCCTAACCTAAGCCTCACCTTAGACCTAACCTTAGTTTAAAGCCTAAACTTTACACTAAACATAACCCTAGCTCTATCCTAAACACTATCCCTAACCCTATCCCTAATCCTAACATTAAACCTAGCCTGAACTTTAGCTCTAACCATATCCATTACCCTAACCCTAACCCTAATTAAAACCCCACCGCAACTCTAAACCTAATTATAACCATAAAAGTAAACCTAGACCTAAACCTAAACCTAACCCTCGCCCTAGACCTAACCCTAGCTCAAACACTAACACTTACCCTAACTTACCTATAACCCTAGCCCTAAACTTAACAATAATCCTAACCCTAAAACTTACCCTCAATCACACCATAACCCTATCCCTAAACCTAGCCCTAATCCTAGAGTTAATCCAAACCATGACCTAGCCTAACCCTAGCTCTACACCTCTCCATTACACTAAACATAATGCTAACCGTAATGGTAACCCTAACCCAATTGCTAAACCTAACTCATCCATTACCCTAAACATTAACTGAAACCTAAACTAAACCTTATCCATTTCCCTAATCCTAAACCTAACCCTAATGCTAATTCGAGCCTTAACCCTCAACCTTTAGCTATACCAAATGCTAACCATGACTCTGATCCTGACACTAATAATAATCCTAGCCCTAAAGTTGACCTTTAACCTAAACCTAACTCTTACACTAGACCTAGCCATAACCTAACCTTAAAACTATTTTTAACATTAACCCTAGACCTGATATTAACCCTATACCTGGTCCTAGCCATAAACCTAACAGAAACCCTAGCCCTAAACCTAGACTTAATCCTAAACTGAAACATAACCCTAGGCCTAATCCTAATTCTAAAGCTCACTCTATACCTAAAGCTAGCTATAACCCCACCAATTTTCCTAAACTTTACCTTAACACCAATGCTAACCCTAACTCTAGCCCAAGCCCCTTAGTCTAAACCCAACACTAATACTAGCCCTAATCCTAAACCCTAATTTAGCTCTAACCCTAACCCTAAATCTAGCACTAATCCTAGCCCTAATTTAGTCCTAACTCTAACACTAACCATAGTCCTAATCCTAGCCCCAATTTAGCCCTAACTCTAGCCCTAACCCTAGCTCTAATCCTAGCCCTAATTTAGCCCTAACACTTACCCTAACCCTAAGACTACTACTATGACTAACTCTAATACTCACCCTAGCTGAATCCCTAGTTCTAACAATATTCATTAGCATAAACCTAACCCTCACCCTAACCCTAACCCTAGCCCTACCCTAAGCCTAGATCTAACCCTAACTCTAAATCTAACCCTAACCCGAAGCCTAAACCTCAACCTAACACTAGCCCTAACCCTGATGCTAATCCATAATCTAGCCGTAACTGTAGCCCTAGCCCTAAAACAAAACCAATGTATATCCCTAAACCTTAACCTAAACCAAACATGAACCATACAACTACTACTAACTTTAGGCATAATTCGAGTTCTAACCCTAACCCAAAAACTAACCCTGACTCTGAAACTAACAGTAACAAAAACCCTTGCTCTAAACATCACCCTAACCCTAAACCTAACCATGACACTAGACCAAGCCCTAACCCTAACCCTGAAACTAACACTAATTGAAACACTAGGTCATACATTACCATAGCTCTAATCCTAGCCCTAACCAAACCAAAAACAAAGCCATAATCCGAGCCTTAACCCTAGCTTTAAACCTAATCCTAAACCTAACCCTAATGCAAAACATAGTCCTAATCTTTACCCTAACCCTAGCCAGAATTCTAACCATAACCCTAGCCCTATCACTATCTCTAACCCTATCCATTACCCTAACCATAACCATAACTCTAATGGTAACCTTAGGCCTAACCCTAAACTTATCCCTAACCCTAACCTATTTCATTAACCTAAACTTAACCTGAACCCTAAACCTAACCCTATCATTACCCTAACTCTAACCCTAATGCTAATTCAAGCCCTAACCCTAAACCTTAACCCAACCCAAATTCTAACTCTGCCCCTTCCAATGATAATATACCTAACTCTAACCCTGAACCTACCACTAAATCTAATCCTTATACTAGACCTAGCCATAAACCTAACACTAAAAAAAAGAAAGTGATAGCTAGCCAAAACCCTAGACCTGACATTTGCCCTAGCTGTAATTCTAGCCCTAAATTTATCACAAAACAAACCCATAACCCTAACCCTTACCCTAGCCCTAACCCTATCCATAACCCTAGCCCTAAATGTAGCCTAACCCTATCAATTACCCTAAACATAACCCTAATTATAATGCTAACCCTAGGCCTAAATCTAACCTTATCCCTAATCGTGAGCCTATCCATTATGCTAAATCTAACCTGAACCCTAAACCAAACCCTATCATTACCCTAAACCAAACCCTAATGCTAATTCGAGCCCTAACCTAAACCCTAACCTAAACAAAACCCTAAATCTGAACCTGATCCTAATAATACTCCTAGTTCTAAATTTGACCCCTACCCAAAACCTAACACTTACACTAAACATAGCCATAAAGCTAACCCTAAAACTATCCCTAAACATAACCCTAGACCTGACATTCGCCCTAACACTAATCCTAGCCTTAACACTAACACAAACCCTAGCCATCATCTGAGCCCTAAACCTAGCCTTAATCATAACTCTAATAAACCCCTAGCCCTAACCCTAATTCTAACCTTCAACCTAGACCTATCCCTTGCTCAAACCCCATCTTTTACACTAAACCTAACCCTAATCCTAAAACTAACCCTAAGCCTAAACATAACCATAAACCTATCCCTATTACTAGCCCTAATTAAGCCCTATACCTAACCAAACACTAAGCTTAGCTGTAAGACTAACTCTCACTCTCACCCTGGCCCTATTCCTAGTTCTAACACGATCCCTTACCATAACCCTAATTCTAGCCATAAACCAAGACCTAACAGTAGCCCTATAGTTAGCCCTAGACCTAACCCTAGATTTAATCCTAAATCAAAATCTAACTTTAACCCTAAGCCTAAACCTAAACCTAACACTAGACCTAAACCTAATGCTAAGCCTAAAACTAGCCCTGACCATAACCTTATCCCTAAAACAAAACCAAACCATAGCCCTAATTTTAAAACTTACCCAAAACCAAAACCTAAGCCTACACCTAGCCCTAACCTTAGCCCTAATTGGAGTCTAAACCCTAACCCTATAATTATTCTGACCTTGAATTTGACCCTAACACTAACCCTAGCTCTAAATGTTATACCTAACCCTAACACTAGACCTAGTCCTAACCCTAATCCTATAACTAGCCGAAATCATTTCCCTAGACGATACATTGGCCGTAAATCTAACTCTAACCAAAACCTAGCCTTAATGCAAGACCTAATCCTAGCTTTAACCCTAAACCTAAACCAAACATTAGCTTTAACCCTAACCCTAACCCTAAACATAGCCCTAATCCTAGCTCTTATCCTATCCCTTACCGTAAGCTAACCCTACCCCTAATGCTAACCCTAGGTTTAACCCTAATCTTTAGCCTAACCCAAACCCTCACCCTATTACTAGTCCTAAACCTAGCCCTACTTCTAGCTTTAACCATAACACAAAACCTAAATCTAACCCTGACACTTATTCTGACACTACCAGTAACCATATGTCTAAACCTGACCATAACCATAAACTGAACCCTAACCGTAACACTAGCAATAGACCTATACCTAAACCTAACCCTAACACTAGCCCTAGAACTAAACCTAATCCTAACTCTAGCCATATCTCTAGCCCTAGACCTAAACAAAAACCTAGCCCTAGCCCTAGCCCTAATGATAAAACTTAACCTAACACAAACACTAATCCTACCCCTGGACCTAACTCTAGTGATAATTCTGGGTTTAACCCTAACCCTAACTATAACCCAAACACTGATCCTGACCCTAACACTAACCCTAGCTCTAAACATCACGAAAATGGTAACTCTAACCCTAACACTTGTTCTAGCCATAACACGTACCCCAAAAGTAGCCCTAATCATAACCCTGGTTTATACATTAGTTGTAGGCCTAACACTATCCCCAACCTAAACCAAAACCTGGCCCTGAGACGAGTGCTAACCCTAGTTAAACCTAACTTTCAACCCTAACCCTAAAACTAGCCCTAACTATACCCTAACCCTATATCTAACTCTAGGTTTTACCCTATCCTTTACCTTAAACTAAACCCTAAACCTAATGCTAACCCTAGTCCTAACCTAATTCTTATCCTAACCCAAACCCTAACCCTATTACTAGGCCTAACCCTTACCTTCATTCCAGATCTAACCCTAACATAAACCCAAACCCTAACCCTGACACTTATTCTGACCCTAATACTAACGGCAAGTATAAACCTGACACTAACCCGAAACTGAACCCTAACATTAGCCATACCAATAATCATATACTTAAACCTAAACCTAAAACTAGCCCTAGACTTAAACCTAATCCTAAATCTAGCCATATTTCTAGCCCTAGACCTGAAAAACAACCTAGCCCTAGCCCTAACAATAACCCTTAACCTAACCCAAACACTAACCCTACACCTAAACCTAAACCTAGTTCTAATTCTGGCACTAAACCTAACACTAACTCTAACCTGAATACTGGCCCTGACCCTAACAGAATCCTAGCTCCAAAGCTCACTCTAAACCAAAACCTAATCCTAACACTAGACCAAGCCATAACCCTAAACCTAAAACTAGCCTTAATCATAACCCTAACTCTTGCATTACCCGTGGCCCTAACCCTAGGCCTAAAATAACACAAAACCTAGCCCTAATTTTAGGCCTGAACATAGCCCTAAGTTTAACCCTAAACCTAACCCTAGCCCTAACCCTAACCCTAAGCCTCACTTTAGACCTAACCCTAGCTCAAAGACTAACCTTTACCCTTAACATAACCCTAGCCATATCCCAAACCCAAACCTAACACTAGCTCTAATCCTAACATTAACCATAGCCGTAACCATAGCTCTAATTATATCAACTACCCTAACCCTAACCCTAATCATAACCATAAGCCTAGCCCTAAACCTAGCTCTAATTGTATCCATTACCCTAACAACTCAAATCCTAGCCCTAACATTTGCTGTAGCCCTAAACCTAGATCAAACCCTAACTCTAAATCTAACTCTAACCCTAAGCCAAACCACGCCCTAACACTAGCTCTAACCCTAACAATAATTAAAAACTAGCCCCAACCCAAGCCCTAGTTCTCAAGCAAAACTGAGCCATTTCATTGACCCTAACCCTTAACCTAAACCACCCCTAAACCTACAGCTAGCCCTAACCCTAGCCCTAATTCGAGTCCTAACCCTAACCCTAGAACTAATACTAAACGTGACTCTGACCTTAACACTAACCCTAGGTTTACACATCACCCTATCCCTAAACCTAATCCTAACACTACATCTTGCCCTAAACCTAACCCTAAACCTAGCCCTAATCGTAATGCCAGTTCTTAAATTAGCCATAGCCCTAAACCTAACACAAAATCTTGCCCTAATCCAAGGCCTAACCCTAGTTTTAACCCGAATCCTAAACGTGGCCCTAACCCTAACCCTATCCCTAGTCTTAATCCAAGTTCTAGCACTATTTCTTACACTCATTCAAACCCTCACCCTATTGCTACCCTAGTCCTAACCCTAATTCTATGCCTACCCCAAACCCTAACTCTATTACTAGTCCTAACCCTAACCCTCATTCTAGCTCTAAACTAAACCCAAACCCTAAATCTAACTCTGACACTTATTCTAACCCTAACACTAAACCTAGGTTTAAACCAGAACCTAACACTGATCCAAAAACTAGCACTAGCCCTACCATTAACCCTACTACTAAACATAAAAATAACACTATCCCTAGACCTAAACCTAATCCTAAATATAGCCATAACCCTAGCCTTAGCCCTAACAATAACCCTTAACTTAAACCAAACACTAACTCTACCCCTAGACCTAACCCTAGTCCTCATTCTGGACCTAACCCTAAACCTAATCCTAACCTGAACCCTGATATTTACCATAACAAATACCCTAGCTCTAAACCTTATTTTATGCCAAAAACTAACCTTAACACTAGAGGAACTCTAAATATCGCCATAACCATAACTCTAGCTCTTACATTCCCCATATACCTAAGAGTAGCCCTAAAACTCACCAAAACCCAGCCTTAATTACAGCCCTAAAACTAACCCTAAGCATAAATCTAACCCTAAACTTAGCCCTAACCCTAAGTCTAACCCTCATTCTAGCCCTAACCCTAGCTCAAACACTAAAACTTACCATAAAATAACCGTAGCCCAAACCCTAAACCTCACCCTAATTCTAGCCCTAATCCTAACTGTAACCATAGCCCAAACCCTAGCTCTAATTCTACCCATTATACTAACAATAACCCTAAAACTAATGCTAACCCTAGCCCTAAATCTAACCGTAAACTTACCCTAGCCAAGACTGTAAATCTAAACCTCACCGTAGCCCTAAACCTAGTTCAATCCCTAATCCTTACACTTCATCTAACCCTAACACTAACCCAAGGTCAAACCCTAAACCTAACTCCAGCCCTAATCCTAACCTTAATCCAAGCCCTAACCCTTGCTTGAACCCTACCCATTAATCTAACCCTAAACTTAACCCTAATGATAACACTAGACCTAAAGCTAAACCTACCCTAACCCTAAACATAAACCTAACCCTAGAACTAATAGTGAACTTAACTCTAACCCTAACTCTAAGTTAGCTCAAATCCTAACCTAACATAGGGCCTAACCCTAAACGTATCACAAACCCTAACCATATCCATTACCTTAAACCGAACCTAACCCTAAACCTAACACTATCCATTACCCTAACCCTAATTCTAACCTTAATGCTAATTTGAGCCTTAACACTAAAACTTAACCTAACCCAAACCTAAAGCCTGACCCTGACCCTAATAATACCCCAGCTCTTAATCTGACCCTTTCCCTAAATTTAACACTTTAATTTGCCCTTGCCATAAACCTAACCCTAAAAATATCACTAGATATAAACCTAGACCTGACATTAGTCCTAGCCCTAAATGTTGTCCTAAACCTAACACAAAACCTAGCCCAAATCCTAGCCTTAAATCTAGCCTTAATCCTAAACCTAACCATAACCCTAGCCCTAACCATAAAGCTAAACATAAAACTAGCCCTAACCCTAATCAGAACACTAAAACAAAACCGAGCAACAGGCCTAACACTAACCTTAACTTAAACCAAACCCTAGCACTACACCTAGATCTAACCCTAGCCCTAATTCAAGTCCTAATCATAATTTTAAAATAACCTTGTACCTCATTTATATCCTAACACTCATCCTAGTTCAAAACACCACCCTAACCCTAAGCCTACCGTAATCCTATCCCTAGACTTAACCCTAAACCTAGCCCTCACCCTAGCTCAAAACCTAAACTTTATGCTAAACATAACCCTAAATCTAACCCTAAACCTAGTTCTAACACTAACTCTAAGCCTAACTCAAAGCATATTCCTAACCATAACTCTAGTTCTAACCCTATCAGTTTCCCTAACCATAACCCTTACCCTAATGCTAACCATAAGCCTAATCCTAGCTCTATCTCTAATGCTAACCGGATAAATTACCGTAAACCAAACCGGAACCTTAAAACAAACCCTAACTATACCCTAACCCTAACCCTAATGCTAATTTGAGCCTTAAACCTAAATCTTTACCTAAGCCAAGTCCTAATCCTAATAATTCACCGAGCTCTAAACCTGACCCTTACCCTGAATATAACCCTTACACTGGAGGTAGCCATAAGCCTAACCCTAAAAATATCTTTAACCATAACCCTAGACCTGATATTAGCCCTAGCACTAATCCTAGCCCTGAAAATAAAATGAACACTATCCCTCAGCCTAGCCCTAAACCTAGCCTTAATCATAACCCTAACTCCAATCCCAGCCCTAACCCTAACTCTAACCCTCATACTATGTCTAAACCTAGCTATAACACCATTCTTTATCCTAAACTAAAACCTATCCCTATCCCTATCGCTAGGCCTTAGATAAACACTAATCCTAGCGCTAATCCTAGCCCTAATTTAACCCTATCCCAAACCCTAAATGTAATTTTAGCCCTATCACTAACTCTCACACTAGCCCTAACACTAATGCTAATTCTAAAACTATCCCTAACCCTAAACCTAGCCCTAAAACAAAACTGAATGATAGCCCTAACCCTAAACCTTAACCTAAACCAAACCATTACCCTAACCCTAGCCCTAATTTGAGTTTTAATCTGAACACTAAAACTAACCCTGACCTTGACTCTGACCATAACAATAACCCTAGCTCTAAACATAACCCTAATCCTAAACCTAAACCTAACAATAGACATAGCCCTAACTCTAACCTTAAATTTAGCCCTAAACATAACCCTGGTACTTATGTTAGCCCTAACCCTAATTCTAGCACTAACTTAACACAAAACCTAACCCTAATCTGAGGCATAACCCAAGTTTTAACCCTAATCCTAACCCTAACTATAGCCCTAATCATAAACATAACCGTAGCCCCAACCCTAGCTCTAACCCTATCTATTTCCATGAACATAACCCTAACTCTAATGCTAAACCTAGTCCTAAACCTAACCCTATCCCTAATCCTAACCCATTCCATTACCCTAACCCAAACATAGACTCTAAACCTCACCCTATCAATAACCTAACACTAACCCTAATGCTAATTTAATCCCTAACTTTAAAACTTAACCTATCACAAACCCTAACCGAGACCCTGACTGTAAAAATAGTTCTAGCTCTAAACCTGACCCTAACCCTAAAACTAACCCTTACACTACATGTAGCCATAAACCTAACAGTAAAACTAACTTTAACCATAACCCAAGACCTGATATAAGCCCTAGCCCTAATCCTAGCCCTAAATCTAAAACAAATCCTAGCCCTCATCCTACCCATAAACCTAACCCTAATCATAAATCTAACTTTAACCATAGCCCTAACCTAATTCTAACCCTCACCCTCCCACTAAACCTAGTTATAACACCATCCCTTACATTAAACTTAATCCTAACCATAACCCTAACACTAGACCTAAGCTAAACACTAATCCTAGCCCTAATTTAACCCTATCTCTAATTCTAACACTAACCATAGCTCTAAGACTAACTCTAACTCTCATACTAACCCTATTCCTAGTTCTAATCATATCCCTTAACTTAACCCTAACCCCTAAACATAGCCATAAACCTAGCCATAACACTTGCCTAATCCTTATTTCTAGTCCTAACCCTAGATCTAACTCTAACTCTAAATCTAACACTAACCCTAAGCCTAAACATAACATTAATACTAGCACAAACCTTAACACTAATCATGAAACTAGCCCTAACCCTAACCCTAGCAGTAAAACGAAACCGAGTAATAGCCTAATACTAAACCTTAACTTAAACCAAATCCTAATACTACACCTAGACCTAACCCTAGCCCTAATTTGAGTCCTAACCTTAACCTTAATACTAACCCTGACTCTGACTCATATCCTAACACTCCCCCTAGCTCTAAACACCACCCTAACCTTAAACTAAACCCTTACAGTAAACCTAGCCTCATTTGGAGTCTTAACCCTAACTCTAAAACTAACTCTGACCCTACAATTAACCTAACACACTCGCTCTAAATATCACCCTAACCTTAAACCTAATCCTAACCCTAGAGGTTTAACCCCTAACCATAAACCCAAAATTCACCCTAATTGTAACCATAGTTCTTACATTAGCCATTGCCTAGCTCTAAACCTAACACAAAACTAGCCCTAATCTGAGCCCTAAACCTAGCTTTAACCTAACCTTTGCCCTATTCCAAGCCCTAACCCTAGTTATAACCCTATCCCTTACCCTAAGCCAAACTTTAACTCTAATGCTAACCCTAATCCTTAACCTAACACAAACCCTAACCCTATTACTTGTCCTAACACTAGCACTCATTCTAGCTCTAACCATAACCCAATTCGTAACCCTAACCCTGACCCTTATTCTGACCCTGAAAATAATCATAGGTCTAAACCTGAACCTAACCTTAAACTGAACCCTAACAGTAGTCCTTCCAGTAACCTTATACCTAAACCTAACCCTAACACTAGCACTAGACCTAAACCTAATCATAAATCTAGCCATAACTCAAACCCTAGACCTAATGAAAAACCTAGACATAGCCCTAACAATAACCCTTAGCCTAAGCTAAACACTAACTCTTCCCCTAGACCTAATTCTGGCTTTAATTCTAACCATAACACTAACCTGAACACTGACCCTGACACTAACAGTAACCCTAGCTCTAAACACCACCCTAACCCTAAACCTAACCCTAAAACTATACCCAGTCCTAACATTAACCCTACAACTAGCCTGAATCATAACAAGTTCTTACATTAGCTGTAGCCCTAACCTATTGCAAAACCTAGCCCTAATCCAAGGTCTACCCTAGCTTTAACCCTAAAGCTAATCCTAATCCTAACCATAGCCCTAACCCTAAGCATAAACCTAAGCCTAGACTTAATCCTTAGCATAACCCTAGCCCTAACCCTGGCTCTAACTTATCAATTACTCTAATGATAACCCTAACCCTTATGCTAACCCTAGGCCAAACCCTAATCCTATACCTAACCTTAACCCTATAAATTACCCTACACTTAACCTGAACCCTAAACCTAAAACTATCATTACACTATCCTTAACAATAATGCTAATTCGAGCCCTAAACCTAAACTTAACCTAACAAAAACCGTAAACCTGACCCTAACCCTAATAATATCCCTAGCTCTAAACTTGACCCTAACCATAAACCTAACCCTTAAAATAGACCTAGCTATAAACCTAACCCTAAACTATCCCTAACTGTAACCCTAGACCTGACTTTTGCCCTAGCTCTAATCCTATTCCTAACCCTAACACAAAACTTAGCCCACATTCTATACATAAACTTCACCTTAATCATAAACCTAAACCTTACACTAATTATAACTCTCGTCCTAGCCATAAAACTAGCTGTAATCCCAAACCTTACCCTAAACCTAACCCGAACACTAAACCTAACATTAACCTATCCCTAAACTTAGGCTTAACCCTAACACTAACCCTTGCTCTAAGACTAACTATAACTCTTGCCCTAGCCCTATACCGAGTTCTAAACCAATCACTTACCATCACCCTAAACCTAGCCCTAAACTTAGCCCTAACCCTAGCAATATCCTTCACCCTAGATCTAAACCTAACTCTAAATCTAACCCTAAACCTAAGCCTAAACCTCACACTAACACTAGCCCTAACCCTAACACTAATCTTAAAACTAGCCCTAACCCTACCACTAGCCCTAAAACAAAACTGAGTCATAGCCCTAATCCTAACACTTAACCTAAACCAAACCCTAACCTTACACCTAGCCCTACACCTATCTCTAATTCCAGTCCTAAATCTAACCTGAAAAGTAATATGGACACTGACTCTGACCCTAACACTAAATCTAGCTCTAAATATTGTCATAACCATAAACCTAACCCTAACACTAGACCTAGCCCTAACCCTAACCCTATAACTAGTGCTAATCATAACCCTACTTCATACCTTACCCATAGCCTTAACCCTAGCCCTAACCTAACCCAAAACCTAGCCTTAATCCGAGTCCTAAATCTAGCTTTAACCCTAAACTTAAACCTAACCCTAAACAAAACAAAAGCCCTAATCCTATACATATCCCTAGCCCTAATCTTATGTCTAACCCTATCCATTACCCTAATGATAACCCTAACCCTTATGCTAAACATTAGGCCTAACCTTAACCCTATCCATTACACTAAACCACATCTAAACCCTAAACCTAACTCTGTCATTAACCCTAACCCTAAACCTAATGCTAATTCAAGCCCTAAAACTTACCTCTAACATAAACCAAACCCTAAACTTGAACCTGACCCTAATAATAACCCTAGCTCTAAACCTAACCCTTACCCTAAACCTAACCCTTACACTGGACCAAGCCATAAACCTAACACTAAATCTATCCCTAACTGTAACCCTAGACCTGGCATTAGCCCTAGCCCTAATACTAGCCCTAACACTAACACAAACACTAGCCTTAATTCTAGCCCTAAGACTAGCCTTAATCATAACCCTAACCCTAACCCTAGCCCTAACCCTAATACTAACCCTCGCCCTAGCCCAAAACTTAGCTATAACCCACTCCCTTACCCTACATGTAACCCTAACTCTAACCCTAACCTGAGGTCTAAACCTAACACTAAACCTAGCCCTAATTTAGCCCTATCCCTAAACATAACCCTAGCCCTAGCCCTACGACTAACACTTACTCTCACACTAGCCTATCACTAGTTCTAACCCTATCCCTTACCATAACCCCAACCCTAACCCTAAACCTAGTCCTAACCCTTGCCCTATCCTTAGTCCTAGCCCTAACCATAGATCAAATCCTAACTCTAAATCTAACCCTAACCCGAAGCCTAAGCCTAACCATTATAAATACATTTATATTTAGATTCTATGTCTACAGATGTTGGCTTCAATTATTATTCAGAATATAGTCATTAGTTTCATAAAAGGCATACCATTTCTGGTGGTGTATAGAGAACTGAGGGTCAGGGGTAGGATGCTATGTTAAGGCGGAAAGGAGTGAGGGTATGAGATTAATCTATCTTAGCAAATTGGAGGAGAACTGTAATGAATAGACAGGGGTAATTTATAGAAGAATGTATAAATTCAAATTCCTTATCTGTATTCATAAAATTACCCTATGTATAAATAGTAAAAGTTTGGAGGTTGAAAGTGGGATAGAGGGAGGAAGAAAAAAGAAGAAAATAAAAACAAGAAAGAAAGAGAGGGAGAATGAAAATAATATAAAATAAAAGGGGGTGAGGTGGGCCTATGCAATTCCTCTATATTAAACAATTCTGGTGATTCAGTTCTTAAAAGTCAAATTTCATGCAAAGTTTCAAACATACATGGTTTCATGTATGTTGAGATTCTGAGGGCCAGAGGGGGAAGGTAGAGGAGAATAGATGAGAAGAGCGAGAATAGAAAAGTCTCTCAGAACTCTGTTTTCTTCCAGTAGGTGGAGTTGTCTATTCCTAGCTTGAGTCTCTGTGCTAAGGGTGGTGGAGGTAGCCAGTTTGAGAGGTCTTGAACTTCTACCTGGAGCCTCCCTACTCTTAGTCTCTGAGTTGGAAACCAGGTACCTGTACAGTTGCTCTTCTGCATTGATAGCTACGCCCCCCCCCAAAAAAAAAAAAAAAAAAAAGCTTTTGAGAAAAATCTTGAGTTATCACAGCTGGAGGTAGGGGAGTTGGAAACTGGGTACCTGAGCAGCTGCAGAATTGAGCTGGTAGCCACGGCCACTGATAGATGGTGAGTAAGGTTTTCCAAGATGGATTCCATATGTTACCTGTGTAGGATGATTGGTGAGGTCGGTGGTTCTGGGGCGACCTCTGGCCGTGTCCAGAGCTTGGTCTGGTGACCCACAAGCAAAGCCTCTGTGTTCTGTGCTACCTATCCTCTGCGCCGAGAGCGCCTGCACAGCTGAGACTTCTGTCTGAGCCAAGAGCAAACCTGCCGCTAAGACTTCCCTCTGCGCCAAGAGCTCACACATGGCTGAGACTTCTGTTTGAGCTAAGAGCACATGCGCAGCCAATACTTCCATCTGTGCAGAGAGCTCATGTGCAGCTGAGACTTCTGACTTCTGACTGAGCTGAGAGCAACCATACAACCAAGCCTTCCATCTGCACAGAGAGCTCCAGCGTGGCCCTAGTTTTCTTCAAATTTCTATGATATTGGGCAAGATTCATCTTTTACTTAGCCTTACTATGCTCCACAGGTTTGTGCCCTCATGGTTCAATGGTTTGCTCTCAGGAACAGTTTTTATTTTAAGATTTTTCATCGTTATGGCTTATTGATGTGAATAAAAATTGAGCTGGAAATCAAACAGGGCTGGTAGGAGGTGCTTGAAACTTTACAAATCAGTTCTCAATGGGCACTTTCTGGTTTCTTTCTTTTGAAGTGAAGCCAAAGCTCAAGCATGCAAAATCAACTGTATCTGTAACTGTATAGGGTAGGGCTAGGGTTATGGTTATGATTAGGGCTAGGGCTAGGTTTAGAGTTAGGGTTGGGGTTAAAGCTCAGGTTAGGGCTCGGATTAGGGCTAGGATTTGGGTTAATTTAGTGATAGGGTTAGGATTACGGCTAATGTAAGTACAAGGGTTAAGATTAGGGCTAATTTTAGGGTTAAGTGTAGGGCTAGGTTTAGTGTTAGGATTAGTGTTAGGATTAGGGTGATGTTTAGAGCTAGGTTAGTGTTAGTTTCAGAATCAGTGTCAGGGTTAGTTTTAGGGTTCAGCTTAAAACTCAAATTAGGGCTAGGGTTAGGGGTAGGTGTATGGTTAGGGTTTGGTTTAGTTTAAGGGTTAGGAATAGAGCTTATGGCTCGGTTTTGTTTTAGGGCTAGGGCTAGGATTAGGGCTAGTTTTAGGATTAGTGTTAGGGTTAGGCTTAGGCTTCAGGTTAGTGTTAGATTTAGAGATAGATTATGATCTAAGTTTAGTGCTTGGGCTAAAGATAGGACACGGGTTAGGACTAAGTTTAGAGCTAGGGTTAGGGTTATGTTAAGGGATAGGGTAAGAACTAGTGATAGGGCTAGTGTGAGAGTTATATTTATTCTTAGATCTAGGGTTAGGGTTAAGTTTAAAGATAGGGTGAAATTAGGGCTACGGTTAGGGCTGGAGGTAGTATTGGGCTTAGAGCTAGGGTTAGGTTTAGGGTTAAGATTAATCTAGGTTTAGGGCTAGGATAAGGGCTGGGGTTTTTGTTAGGGCTAGGCTAGGATTAGGGCTAGGGCTAATATCAGGTGTGGGGTTACAGTTGAGGAGAGGACAGTTTTAGGATTAGGTTTATGGCTAGGTCTAGTGTAAGGGTTAGGTTTAGGGCTAAGGGCCACATTTAGAGCTAGGGGAATTATTAGGGTCAGGATCAGGTTAGAGTTTGGTTGAGTTTAGTGTTTAGCATTAGGGCTCAAATAAAAATTAGGCAGGGTTAGGGTAATGCTAGGTTTTTATTTATGGATCACATTAGGTTTACGGTAATTGATAGGGTTAGATTTAGTGATAGTGTTTGTGTTAGGCCTAGGGTTAGCATTAGGGTAAGGGTAATGGTTAGGATAATGGATAGAGTTAGAGCTAAGTTTAGGGCTAGGATTATGGTTAGGAATAGGTCTTGAGTTAGGGTTAGGGTTAGGGTTAGACCTAGGGTTAGTGTTAGGGTTATGTTTAGCATAAGGGTTAGGTTTTGAGCTAGGGTTAGGGCTAGGGCGAGGGTTAGGTTTAGAGTTAGGTCTAGGGATAAGATTAGAGTATGGTTAGGGTTAGGGTTAGAGTAAAGGATATGGTTAGATGTAGACATAGAGTTATGGTTAGTGTTAGATTGAGGTTTAGGTTTAGGTTTAGGGCTATGGTTATGTTTAGGTTTATGGTAAGGGTTAGGGTTTGAGCTAGAGTTAGGTCTATGGTGAGAGTGAGGTTTAGGGTTAGGTCTAGTGTTAGTTTTCTGGTTAGGTTTAGGGTTAGGGTTAGGCCTAGGGTTATCAATAGGTTTAGAGTTAGTTTTAGGGTAATGGGTAGGTTTATAGCTAGGTTTAGGGCTAGGGTTAATTTTATGATTAGGGCAAGTGTTAGGGGTATATTTAGGCATAGGTGTAGGTTTATGTTTAGGATAAGAGTTAGGCTTTGAGCTATGGTTAGGACTAATCAAGTGTTAGGTTAGGGTTATGCTTAGGCCTAGGATTAGCTCTAGGTTTTGTGTTAGGTTTAGGCCTAGGGTTAGGGCTGTGGGTAATGTAAGAGCTAGGGTTATGATTAGGGCTAGTTTTAGGGTTAGGATTTTGGCTAGGTCTAGTGTTAGGTTGAGATTTTTGTTAGGGTCAGGTTTAGAGGTAAGTTTACTCTTAAAGGCAGGGTCAGTGTTTGGGTTAGAGTTAGAATTAGGTTTACAGCCAGAATTAGAACTAGGTTTAGGTCTAGGGGTAGGGTTAGTGTTTGTGTTAGTTTAAGGGTTACTTTAAGGGCTAGGGATAGGTTTTTGTTTAGGTCTAGGGCTAGAGTTAAGGCTAGATTTAGTATTTGGTTTATGTCTAGGGTTAGTGTTAGGGTTTGGTCTAGGATTAGCACCAGGTTTAGACCTAGGATTACTGTTAGGGTAAAAAAAACTGGTCAGGGTTAACATTAGGGTTTGGAATAGGGTTAGAGATAGAGTGAGGGTAGGGTTATGACTATTAATAGAGTTAGGGTTTTGGTTAGCTTAAGGATTAGGAATAGGTCTAGGGTTACTATTAGGGTTAGGGTTTCACTTTGGGTAAGGGATAGGCTAAGAGCTAGGGTTAGGGCTAGAGTTAGGGTTAGGGTTAGTGTTAAATCTAGGTTTAGGGCTCAGATTAGGGCTAATTTTTGTGTTAGGGTTAGGGCTAATGTTATGGCAATGGATAATATAAGAACTAGGGTTACAATTAGGGTTAGGGGTAAGTGTAGGTCTAGTGTTAGGGTTAGGTTTAATGTTAGGGTGATATTTATAGTGAGGTTAGTATTAGGATATGATTCAGAGACAGTGTTAGTTTTAGGGTTAGGGTTAGGTCTCAAATAAGGGCTAGGATTACTGTTAGGGTTCAGTTTAAGTTTAGGGTGGTCTTTAGAGCTAGGGTGACTGTTAGGATATGAGTCAGCATCAAGGTTAGTTTTAAGGTTAGGGTTATGACTTCATTTAAGGCTAGGGTTACTGTTAGGGTTCGGTTTAAGTTTAGGATGGTGTTTAGACCTAGGGTGAGTGTTAGGATATGATTCAGGGTCAGGGTTAGTTTAAGGTTATGGTAAGGACACGAATTAGGGCTTGGGTTAGGTCTAGGTGTAGTGTTAGGGTTTGGATTATGATAAGGTTTAAGGTTAGGAGTATTGCTCAGTTTTTTTTAGAAAGAGAGAGAGAGAGAGAGAGAGAGAGAGAGAGAGAGAATTTTTTAATATTTTTATTTTTTTAATTTTGGTGGACACAACATCTTTTTTATAATTATATTTTTATTGTCACTGAGGATCAAACCCAGCACCCCTTGCATGCCAGGTGAATGTGCTACCGCTTGAGCCATATCCTCAGCCTCTATTGCTCAGTTTTGTTTTAGTCCTAGGTTACATGATTAGTGTTAGGGTCAGGGCTAGTGTTTGTGTTAGGCTTAGGCTGAGGGTTATTTTAAGACTTGGAGTTAGGTTTAGATCTAGGGTTAGGGCTAGGCCTAATGATAGGGCAAGGGTTAGGGCTAGGTTTAGGGTTATGGTAAATGATAAGGATAGAACTAGGGATAAGGCTAGGGCGAGAGTTAGAGTTAGTCTTAGGGCTAGGGTTATGGTTAGTTTTAGGGATAGAGCTAAATCAGTGCAAGGTTTAGAACTAGGGTTAGTGTTCAGCTTACTCCTAGCATTAGGACTAGGTTTAGGGTTTAGGGTAAGGGATGTATCATAGCTAGGTTTAGAGGTAGAGTGAGGGTTATAATTAGGATTAGGGCTAGGTTTAGGGTTACAGTTTTGATTAAGGCTAGGTTTTAGGGCTAGGATTAGGTCTAGAATTAGGGCTATGGATAATGTCAGGTCTAGTGTTACATTTAGGAGTAGATTTGTAATTAGGTCTATGTCTTAGTCTATTGTAAGTGTTAAGTTTAGGGTAAGGGTCAGTTTTAGATCTAGGGGTATTTTTAAGTTCAGGGTCAGGGTTACGGTTTGTATTAGGTTAAGATTTAGGGATAAGGCTCAAATGAGCATTAGGGTTAGAGTTAGGTTTAGGGTAATGAATATGGTTAGGTTTAGGGTTCAGGATGAGTTTAGGGTAATGGAGAGATTTAGGGTTTGCGATAGGGTTAGGGTTTGGCCTAGGGTTAGCATTTGGAATAGGGTTATCATAAGGGTAATATATAGGGTTAGGGTTAGAGTTAGGGTTAGGGTTAGAACTAGGGTTAGGGTTATTATTAGGGATAAGGCTAGGGTTATGTTTAGGCCAAAGTTTAGGCTTTGAGCTATGCTTAGGTCTAAGGTGAGGGTTAGGGCTAGGTTTAGGGTTAGGGTTATGCTTAGGGTAGGTTTAGGCCTTGGATTAGGGCTAGGTTTTCTGTTAGGTTTAGGTCTAGTTTTAGTGCTATGGGTAATGTAAAATCTAGGGTTTTATTTAGGGATAGTTTTAGGGTTAGGGTTATGGCTAGGTCTAGTGTGAGATTTAGATTTTGGTTTAGAGTCAGTTTTAGAGCTAGGTTTAGTGTTAGTGTCAGGGTCAGTGTTCTGATTAGAGTTAGGGTGAAAGCCAGAATCAGGAGTAGCATTAGGGATAGAGGTAGTGTTATTGTTTGGTTTAAGTTAAGTGTTATTGTTAGGGCTAGGACTAAGTTTTGTTTAGGTCTAGGGCTAGAGTTATCAGTAGATTTAGGATTAGGTTTAGGTCTAGGGGTAGTGATAGGGTTAGGTTTAGGTAAAATTTACTGGTAGGGCTAGTTTCAGGGTTCAGTTTAGGGTTAGGGTCAGGTTTAGACCTATAATTAGTGTCATGGTCAGAATAAGGGTGAAGATTAGGGTTAGGTTTTGGGTTAGGTTTAGAGATAGAATGAGGGCTAGGGTTTAGTGTTTGATTTAGGCTAAGGGTTACTATTAGGACTAGGGTTAGCATTATGGATAGGGTTTGGCTTAGGATAAGGGATAGGGTTACAGCTAGGCTTAGAGCTAGGATTAGGGTTAGGTTGAGGTCTAAGGCTAGGGTTAGGGTTAAATCTAGTTTTAGGGCTCAGATTAGGGCTATTTTTGTTTTGGGGTTAGGGCTAGGGTTAGGACTATAGCTAATGTAAGAACTAGGGTTATTATTAGGGTTAGTTTTAGGGTTAGGTTTTGGGCTAGGAATGGTGTTAGCATTTTCTTTATGGGTAGGGTGATATATAGAGCTAGGGTTAGTGTTTGGATATGAGTCATTGTAAGGGTTAGTTTTAGTTCTAGGGCACAAATTTGAGCTAGGATTATGGCTAGTTGTAGGGTTAGGGTTTGTTTTAGGTTCGGTTTAGGTTTAGGGTAATGGCTCGGTTTTGTTTTAGGGCTAGGGCTAGGGTTAGGGTTAGTTTTATGATTAGCGATAGTGTTCAGCTAGTGGTAGGGTGAGGTTTAGGCTTAAGGTTAGGGTTAGATTTAGAGTTATGGTTTGATTTAAGGTTAGGGCTAAGGTTAGGGCTACTGTTAGGGTTACGGTAATGGACAGGTTTAAAAATAAAAATAGGGCTAGGTTGGGAGTTAGAGGTATTCTTAGGTCTAGAGTTAGGGATTTGCTTAGGGTTCGGGCTAAATTAGGGCTAGATTAGTGCTAGGTTTAGTGTTAGGGTTAGACACATGGTTAGGGCTAGAATTAGGGTTAATGTTAGCGTTAGAGTTATGGTTAGTTTTAAGGGAAAGTGTGAGGTTATGGCTAGGTTCAGGGCTAGGGAGAGGGTTAAAATTAGGTATAGGAATAGGGTGAGTGTTCAGGTTAGGATTAAGGCTAGGATTAGGGCTAGGATGAGGGCTAGGGTTTGTGTTAGGGTTAGAGCTAGGATTAGGGCTAGGGCTAATGTCAGGTCTAAGGTTATGGTTAGGAATAGTGTTAACTTTAGGTTTATGGCTAGGTCTAGTGGAAAGTTAGGTTTAGGGTAAAGGTCAGGTTTAGAGCTAGGTGTATTATTAAGGTCAGAGTCCGGTTTAGGGTTTGGTTTAGGATAAGGTTTAGGTTTAGGCCTCAAATTAGCATTAGGGTTAGGGTTAAAGTAATGGATAGTGTTAGGTTTAGAGTTCAGGTTAGGTTTAGAGTAATAGATAGGGTTAGTGTTAGTGATAGGATTAGGGTTAGGCCTAGGGTTAGCATTTGGTTTAGGTTTATGTTTAGGGCAAAGGATAGGGTTAGTGCTAGTGTTAGGGCTTGTGTTAACCTTAGGATTTTGGCTAGGTTTAGAGATAGGCCTAGAGTTAGTGTTAGTGTTAGGTTTGGCAGAAGTGTTAGGGTTTCAGCTAGGGTTAGGTCTAGGGTGAGGATTAGGGTTAGAGTCAGGGTTACGGTTAGGGTTAGGGTTAGGGTTATGGCGTGGGTTAGCATTAGGGTTAGGGTTATGTTTAAGGTAATGGATAGAGTTTGTGCTGTGGTTACAGTTAGGATTAGGGCTAGGTTTAGGGTTAGGTTGAGGGTTAGGGCTATTGTTATGTTTAGGGTAAGGATTAGAGTTTGAGTAGGGTTAGGGCCAGAGCCAGTGTTAGGGTTAAGGTTAATGCTAGAGATAGGTTTAGGGTTATGCTTAGGTCTACATTTAGGGCAAGGATTAGGGCTAGGTTATGTGTGATGTTTAGGGCTAATGTTAGGTGTATGGGTAATGTAAGAGCTAGGATTATGGTTATGGGTAGAGTTAGGGTTTGTCTAGTGTTAGGGTTAGTTTTTTGGTTAGGATAAGGTTTAGAGCTATGGTTTGTGTTAGGGTAAGTTACTAGGGTTAAGTCTAGGATTACAGTTAGGGATAGATTTAGGGTTATGTTTATGGTTAGGTCTAGTGTAAGGATTAGATTTAAGGTAAGGGTCAAGTTTATAGCTAGATGTATTATTAAGGTCAGGGTGTGGCTTATGGTTCAGTTTGGGTTAAGGTTTAGGTTTAGGGCTTTAATTAGCATTAGGGATAGAGTTAGGGTTAGGGTAATGAATAGGCTTAGGATTAAGGTACAGGTTAGTTTTAGGGTAATGGATAGGTTTAGGGATTGTGATAGGGTTAGGGTTAAGCCTAGAGTTAGAATTAGGGTAAGGATTATGGTTAGGGTAATGGATAGGATTAGAGCTAGGGTTAGGGCTAGGGTTATGGTTAGGATTAGGGCTAGGGTTAGGGTAGAGTATAGAAGTAGAGCTATGGTTAGGGCGATGTTTAAGGTTAGGATTAGGGCTAGGGTTAGGTTAGGGTTTGGGATAGGGCTAGGGTTATGTTTAGGGTAAAGGTGAGGCTTTGAGCTAGGGTTAGGTCTAAGGGGAGGGTTAGGTTTAGGGTTAGTGTTAGTATAGGGTTACACTTAGGGCTAGGTTTAGGCCTAGGATTAGGGCTAGGTTTTGTGTTATTTTAGGCCTAGGGTTAGGGCCATTGGTAGTTAAGAGTTACAGTTATGATTAGAGCTAATTTTAGGGTTAGGGTTATGGCTAGGTGTAGTGTTAGGATTAGGTTTTGAGTTAGGGTGAGCTTTGGAGCTAGGTTTATGTTAGGGTCAGGGTCCGTGTTCAGGTTAGAGTGAGTGTTGGGTTTAGTGCCAGAATGAGGACTAGGTTTAGGTCTAGAAGTAGGGTTAGTGTTTGGGTTATGTTAAGGGTGATTGTTAAGGCTAGGGCAAGGTTGTTGTTCAGGTCTAGGGCTAGAGTTATGGTTAGATTTAGGATTAGGTTTAGGTCTAGGACTAGTGTTAGGTTTAGATTTTGGTATAGGGTTACCAGTAGGGCTAATGTTAGGGGTTCAGATTAGGGTCAGGTTTAGACCTACAATTAGTGTTTGGGTCAGTATAAGTTTCAGGGTTAGGATTAGGGTTTGGGTTATGGTTAGATCGAGAATGAGGGCTAGGGTTAGGACTAGTAATATGGTTAGGGTTTGGGTTAGGCTATGGATTAGGGGTAGGACTAGGGTTAGCATTAGATTTAGGGTTTGGATTAAGGTAACAAATATGATAAGAGCTAGGGTTAGGGAAGGGTTAGGGACTGGCTTATGGCTAGGGTTAGTGCTAGGGTTAAAGTTAGGGTTAGTGCTCGGATTAGGGCCAGGTTTTGGGTTAGGTTAGGGCTAGTGTTAGGGATACTGCTAATGTACGAACTAGGGTTATGATTAGGGCCAGTTTGTGGTTTAGTGTTATGGCTAGGTCAAGTGTTAGGATTAGGATTAGTATTAGCATGATGTTTAGAGCTAGAGTTAGTGTTAGGGTCAGGGTCAGTGTTCAGGTTAGACTTAGCTTTATGGTGAAAGCCAGAATTATCACTAGGGTTAGGTCTAGGAGTAGGTTTAGTGTTTGAGTTAGGTTAAGGTTTATTATTAGGGCTAGGGCTAGGTTTTTGTTTATATCTAGGGCTAGAGATATGGCTAGATTTAGGATTAGGTTTAGGCCTAGGGCTAGTGTTAGGGTTAGGTTTAGGAATAGGTTTATATCTAGTGCTAGTGTTAGGGTTCAGTATAGGGTTAGGGTCAGGTTTAGACCTACGGTTACCATTAGGGTAAGAATAAATGTCAGGTTTGAGTTATGATTAGAGATAGAGTGAGGGCTAGGGTTAGTACTAGTAATAGGATTAGGTTTAGGACTAGGTTTAACATTAGGGTTAGGTTTGGCTTAGGGTAAGGGATAGGGTTAGACCTAGGGTTATGGTTACTTTTTGGGTAGGGTTAGGGCTAGTGTTAGGATTAGGTATAGGGTTAATGCTAGGGTTAGGTTTCCAATTAGGGCTAAATTTTGGTTAGAGTTAGGGCTAGGTTCAGAGTTACAGCCAATGTTTGCAGTAGAGTTATGATTTGGGCTAGTTATAAGATTGGGGTTAGGACTAGGTCTAGTGTTAGGGTTAGGTTTAATATTAGCATGATGTTTTGAGCTAGGGTTAATATTAGGGTCAAAATTAAGGTCAGGGGTAGTTTTACGGTTAGGGTTTGGACTCGAATTAGGGCTAGGTTTAGGGCTAGGTGTAGCATTTGGTTTTGGTTTAGGTTAAGCTTTAAATTTAGGGCTATTGCTCGGTATTGTTTAAGAGCTAGGGCTATGGTTAGGGCTAGTTTTAAGATTAGCATTAGGTTTAGGACTAGTGTTATGGTTAGGTTTAGTCTTAGGTTTAGATTTAGATTTAGAGTTAGGATTAGATCTAGGGTTAGGTCTAAAACTAAGGATATGGGTAGCGTTAGTTCTAGGTTCATAGCTAGGATAGGGTTATGATAAAAATAGGATTAGAACTAGGGATAGTGCCAGGGTGAGAGTGAGAGTTCGTCTTAGGGCTAGGCTTAGGGTTTGGTTAGGTATAGGGCTCAATTAGAGCTAGGAATAGGGCTAGGTTTATGTTTATGTTTAGGCCTAGGGTTAGTTTTGGGCTTAGGGTTAGGTTTAGTGTAAATGATGGGGTTAGAGCTAGGTTTAGGGCTAGGACGAAGGTTAGAATTAGGGTTAGGGCTAGGGTTTCATTAGAGTTATGATTAAGGCTAGGTTAAGGGCTAGGATGAGGGTTAAGGTTTGTGTTTTGGTTAGGGCTAGGATTAGTGTTAGGGCAAATGTCAGTTCTTGGGTTACGGTTAGGGATAGTTTTAGGGTTAGGATTATGGTTCTGTTCAGTGTAGGGGTTAGATTTAGGGTAAGGGTCAAATTTAGAGCTAGGGGTATTATTAGGGTCAGGGTCATATTTAGAGTTTTGTTTAGGTCAGGTTTTAGGGTTAGGGCTCAAAGTAGCATTAGGATTTGTGTTAGGGTAATGATAGGGTTAGGTTTAGGGTTCAGGTTAGGTTTAGCATAATGGATAGGGTTACGGTTAGGCATAGGGTTAGATTTAGGCCTAGGTTTAGCATTAGAATTAGGGCTATGTTTAGGGTAATTGATAGGGTTAGAGCTAAGTTTAGGGCTAGGGTTATGGATAGGATTAGGGCTAGTGTTATGGTTATGTTAGGGTTAGGGTTATGGTGTGTGTTAAGGTTAGGGCTAGGATTACAGCTAGGGCAAATTTCAGGTCTATGGTTACATTAGGAATAGTTTTAGGGTTAGGTTTATGGCTAGGTCTAGTATAAGGGTTTGGTTTAGGGGTAGGGTCAGGGTTAGAGCTAGGTATATTATTACGGGAATCGTCAGAGTTAGGGTTTGGCTTAGGTTAAGTTTAGGATTAGGGCTCAAATTAGCATTAGAGTTAGGGTTAGGGTAATGATAGGGTTAGGTTTAGGGTTCAGGTTAGGTATAGGTTAATGAATAAGGTTAGGGTTAGCAATAAGGTTAGGGTTAGGCCTAGGGTTAGTATTAGGGTTATGGTTAGGGTTAGGGTAATGGATAAAGTTAGAACTAGTGATAAGGCTAGGGTTATGTTTAGGATTCTGGGTATGGTTAAGGTAAGGTTCATCTCTAGGTTTTGGGTTAGGGTTAGGTTTAAAACTAGGGTTAAGTCTCAAATAAGGGCTAGGTTTCGGTTTTGGTTAGGGCTAGGGTTAGGGCTATGGCTAATGTATGAACTAGTGTTACAATTTGTTCCAGTTTTAGGGTTAGGGTTAGGGTGATGTTTAGATCAAGGGTTATATTTAGGGTCAGTGTAAGGGTCAGGGTTAGTTTTAGTGTTAGGTTTAGGACTCTAATTAGGGCTAAAGTTAGTGCTAGGTGTAGGGTTAGGTTTTGGTTTAGGTTAAGGGTTATGGTTAGGGCTATGGCTCAGTTTTGTTTTAGGTTTGGGCTAAGGTTAAGGATAGATTTTGGATTAGCATCAGTTTAAGGGCTAGTTTTATAGTGAAGTTTAGGCTTAGGGTTAGGTTTAGATTTAGAGTTAGGGTTGATCCAAAGTTAGGGCTCATGCTAGGGTTAGGGCTATGGTTAGGGTTATGGTAAGGAATATGGTTAGATCTAGGGATACATCTAGGGTGAGAATAAGAGTTATACTTAGTAGTAGGCTTAGGGTGAGGGTTAGGGTTGGGGCTAAATTAGGGCTAGGATTAGGACTAGGTTTAGTGTTAGGTTTAAGCCTAGGGTTGGGCTAGGGTTAGTGCTAGCACTGCAGCTAGGGTTCAGTGTATGGAAATGAGTGTGGTTATAGCTAGGTTTAGGGCTAGGGTGAGGGTTAGAATTAGGATTAGACCTCGATTTATGGTTCAGTTTAGGATTAAGGCTAGGAATAGGGCTAGAATAAGGGTTAGGTATTCTGATAGGGTTAGGCCTAGGTCTCTGGCTAGGGATAATATCAGGTCTAGGGTTATGGTTAAGGATAGTTTTAGGGTTAGCTTATGGCTAGTTCTATTGTAAGTGTTAGGTTTAGGTTAAAGGTCAACTTAAGAGCTATGGTTATTATTAGTGTCACCATCACTGTCAGGGTTAGCGTTTGGTTTACGTTAAGGTTAAGGGGTTAGGGCTTGAATTGGTGTTAGGGTTAGGTTTAGAGTTAAGGTAATGGAAGTGTTTACTTTAGGTTTTAGTTAAGGTTTAAGGTAATGGATGGGTTAGGTTTCAGCAATTGGGTTAGGGTTAACATTAGGGTTAGGGTTATGTTTAGTGTAATGGATAGTTTTAGAGCTAGGGTTAGGGCTAGGTTATGGTTGGGATTAAGTCTAGGATTAGGGTTAGGTTTAAAGTTAGGCCTAGGGTTTGGTTTAGGGTAATTGTTAGGTTTAGGTTAAGTGTTAGTTTAGGGTTAAGGTTATGGTTAGTTTAGGATAAGGTTTAGTGTTTGAGCTAGGGTTAGGCCTAGTGCGAGGGTTAGGTTTACGTTTAGTTCTAAGTTCAACATTATGGTTAGAGTTAGGTTTAGTGTAGGGATAGGGTTTTAATTAGGGTTAGGATTAGGGTTAGGGTTATGGATATGGTTACAGCTAAATTCCGGACTAGGGTTAGGTTAGGATTATGGCTAGGGTTAGGATTAGGATTTAGGATAGTGCTAGGGTTATGTTTAGTGTAAGGGTTATGTTTAGTGTAAGGGTTAGGCTTTTAGCTAGGGTTAGGTCTAAAGAGAGGGTTAGGTTTAGAGTTAGGGTTTGGGTTAGGACTAGGGTTAGGTTTCAGCTTAGAGCTAAGTTTAGGCCTAGGATTAGCTATAGGCTTTGTGTTAGGTTTAGGTCTAGGGTCATGACTATGTGTAATGTAAAAGATAGGGTTATATTTAGGGCTAGTTTTAGGTTTAGGGTTATAGCTAGGTCTAGGGTTAGGTCTAAGTTTTGGGTTAGTGTCAGGTTTAAAGCTAGTTTAAGTGTTAGGATCAGGTTCAGTGTTTGGGATAGGTTTAGGTTTAGGGTTAGAGCCAGACCTACCCAGGACGAGGGGTAGGTCTAGGGATAGGGTAAGTGTTTGGTTTAGGTTAAGGGTTATTGTTAGGGCTAGTGCTAGGATTTTGTTTAGGTCTAGGGCTAGAGTTATAACTATATTAGTGCCACAGTCTGGCTGGGCACAATTCAGGAGCCACTTGTCAAAAGAAACATCTTTATTTTTAGAACACACACACCACACCACACAGCTCCTCAAGAAAAACCCTCAGAGCCCAACTGCCACAACCAGATTCCCACAAGCCTCTCCACCTCCCCCACTCCTCCTGCTCTTGAGGCCGATTGGCTGGGTCGCATGGGAAGAGCCAAAAAAAGTCCCCCATTGAGCAGCTCTGTAGTCTGAAAGGGTGGGGAAACAGCCCAATGAGCATCACTGCAGAGGAGCCAATCAGCTAGATGTTGCTGGGGCCCCTGTGAGCCAATCATCAGCTGGCAGACTGAAAGGGTGGGGAAACAGCTCAATGAGCATCTCCAATGAGCATCACTACAGAGAAGCCAATCAGCTTGATGTTGCTGGGGCCGCTGTGAGCCAATCATCAGCTGGCAGTCTGAAAATTTGCTGGGGCCCCTTTGGCTGTGGCTCTCAACATCTCCCCCTCTCTGTTTAAACAACAAGCATGTGGCTTAGGGACTGTGCCTGCCTTAGGTTGTCCAATAGTACATATGGTCCTTACCCGTTATTGGATGAGCTGACCTGAAGGCTTCAGCCTCCTGTCTTAGGTTGGTAACATTGCAATTGGATCTTACCCCTCACTGACTACCGGTCCAGTATGCAGCCACACCTGTGGAGAGGTCTTTGTACCAGCGCGGGGGGTGAGGTTCTTTGACTCACCTCTATTGGCCCCCAAGTTTTAGCTGAATGATCATGACAAGCAGAAGGGAGGAAGATACACCAAGCCAATTGACGGCTCCTTTTGGAAAAATTGTACCACCGATGACACCATAAGCATAAATATCCCAACACTACCACAAGTCGCTGCACCAACAGGTAGTTCACAATGCATACAATGATACATAGTCCCGGCAAGTTCTGCAAGCAGTTCAGTGATGGCTATTGCAGAAGCTGTAGATTGGTTTTATTTTTGTCTTCACCGGCACTGGGATGAAGATAGAAATTCTGGCAATAATGGCTAAAGAAAAAATTATGTAACATTCCAGAAGGCAATAAAAGAAAACAATTTTCTAACAATTTACATTGTCTTGAAGAGAATTATTAAATATAATGAAAAGGAAAGGTGAAAGTAAACAAACAGATCTGTTAACCTCCTTTTTTGTTCACATTTTAAAACAATCCTTAACAGCTGTTTACCCAATTTAAATTAAACCATTTAAATCACATGAATAAAAAAAAAATATTTGGAACCATTTTCTCATGAGCGCTCATCATATATGATATATGGACATACGTACATTCAAACATATAACACAAAACACAAGTGTGCACACATAATATAATACATACAACACATAACACAATAGTAAAGGCCTTATAACTTTTTAGAGGTGAAATCTCCATTGCAATGTTTAAAAACTCTATAGTCAAAAAAATAGAACTGATCAGCAAAACATTAACCTAGGTCTGTATGAGCTCAAAAAACAAAATAGAACTTCATGATGTGAGAAAGGGCAATAATAAAATAGGTATTGAAAAAAGCATCCTGGTTCTGTCGCAGATGTAAGAATAACCAAACTGGAGTTTTGGATATCAGTTGTTATGGATTTGAGCCAAATCATCTTCTTTTTGGTATGTAGAAATCGCTTTAGTTAATCTCTCTGGAATCCAAATTGGCTGCTGTTCTCCCTGTGGAAACACACAAACAGACCCCCGACTCCAGACAATTACTGGGTCAGGACCTTTCCATTGTCCTGTTAGAATATCCTTCCAAAGTACCTTGGGCTTATGTACATTTTTTGGACACATATTCCTTTCCGCAGCACTAAGCCCTGATGAATCCAAATTTTAAAAGTTTAGAGTAAAAAGCGTTATTTTAAGTTTATCTTTGGGGAATATATACCCCTTCCCAATTTCTTCTTTTTGCTTTAATAAATACATTTTAATAGTTTGATGAGCTCTTTCAACTATGCCTTGTCCCTGTGGATTGTATGGGATTCCTGTTATATGAGTAATGTCAAATGATGAGCAAAATTGTTTAAAAGAGGTAGAAGTATAACCAGGGGCATTATCTGTTTTTAACTGTTTTGGAACGCCTACAGTGGCAAAATTTTGTAAGCAATGAGCTACAACATCTTTAGTTTTTTCTCCAGCATGAAGGGAGCCCATCAAAAATCCAGAAGAAGTATCAACTGTAACATGCAAATATTTTAATTTTCCAAATTCTGGCAAGTGTGTGACATTCATCTGCCAAATATGGTTTGGTATCAATCCTCTAGGATCGACTCCAAGATTAACTTGTGGTAAAAAGATCACACAATTTTGGCATTGTTTTATTATTTGTTTAGCTTGTTCCTTAGTTATTTTAAAACGCTTTTGTAAAGTATTAACATTGACATGGAACTTTTTATGAAAATTTGTAGCTTTTTCTAGTGTAGAGAAAATATGTATGTCATGTGTAGTTTTATCTGCTAAATCATTGCCCAAACTAAGGGTTCCAGGCAATCCTAAACAGGTTAGGGTTAGAGTTAGGGTTAGGTTTAGGGCTAGGGTTAGAATTATTGTTGGGGTTAGAGTTAGTTTTGTTCAAATTTCTTTGATATGGGGCAGGATTCATCTTTTACCTAGCCTTACTATATACACCATGTTTTGGGCCTTCTCGGTTCATGGTTCGCTGTCAGAACAGTTTGTGATTTAAGGTTTCATTTCATCTTGACTTAAGTGTGTAATTGGAAATGGAGCTGGATAACAAATAGGGTTGGTGTCAGCTGCTTGAAACTTCACACAATCAGTTCTCTGTGGGCACTCTCTGATTTGTTCCTTGTGAATGTAGCCCTATGCTGAAGCATGCAAAGCATAGGTTTAGGGTGAGGGTGATGTATAGGGCTAGGTTTAGAGTTAGGGCCAGAGTCAGGTTAAGGGTTAGTTTTAGGGTTAGGGCTAAAGTTAGGGCTAGGTGTAGTGTTAGGGTTTGGTTTAAGTTAATGTTCAGGGTTAGGGCTATGGCTCAGTTTTGTTTTAGGGCTAGGGCTAGTGTTAGGGCTGGATTTTGGTACCATTAGAGTTAGGGCTAGTGTTAGGATGAGGTTTAGGATTAGGGTTAGTGTAAGATTTAGATTTAGGATTAGATCTCAGACTAGGGTTAGGGCTAGGTTGGGGTTCCAGAAGGGATAGGGTTAGAACTAGGGATATGGCTAGGAAGAGAGTTAGTTTTAGACTTAGTACCAGGCTTAGGTTAGGGTTAGGGTTACAGCTAAATTAGGGCTAGGATTAGGGCTAGGGTTAGTGTTAGGGTTAGGCCTAGGGATAGGGCTAGTTGTAGGGTTAGCATTGGGGTCAAGGTTAAGTTTAGGGAAATGGGTGGTGTTATAGCTAGCGTTAGGTGTAGGATGAGGGTTAGAATTAAGATTTGGGTTAGGGTTATTGTTCATCGTAGGATTAATGTAAGTTTAAGGCTAGAAGAATGGCTAGGTTTTCTGTTAGGTTTAGGGATATGACTAGGGCTAGGACTAATGTCAGGTCTAGGGTTATGGTTACAGATAGTTTTAGGATTAGGTTATGCCTAGTTCTAGTGAGTTACGTTTAGTGTAAGGGTCAGCTTTAGAGCTAGGTATATTTTTAGGGTTAGAGTCAGGGTTGGCATTTGTTTTAGGTTAAAGTTTATGGTTAAGGCTTGAGTTAGTGATCAGTTTAGTTTTAGGGTTAGGGTAATGGATATGGTTAGGTTTAGGTTTCAGTTAAGGTTTAGGGTAAAGAATGGGTTAGGTATACTGATAGTGTTAGTATTAGAATTAGGGTTAGGTTTATGTTTAGTGAAATGGATAGGTTTAGAGCTCAGGTTAGGGCTAGGTTATGGTTTGGATTAATTCTAGGATTAGGGTTAGGTTTAGGGACAGGGCTAGGGTTTGGTTTAGGGTAAGTATTACGGTTAGGGTAAGAGTTAGGGTTAGGGCTAGGGTTATGGTTAAGTTAAAGATTAATGTTTGAGCCAGGGTTATAGCTAGGGTGAGGGTTAGGTTTAAGTTTATGTCTAGAGTTATGTTTAAGGTTATGGTTTGGTTTAGGTTTAGGGTTATGGCTAGTGTTTTAATTAGGATTAGGGTTAAGTTTATGGTAATGGATAATATTAGAGGTAGGGTTAGGGCTAGGGTTAGGGTATGAGTTAGGGCTGGTGTTAGGATTAGGTTTAGTGTAAGGCTTAATATTTCAGCTAAGTTTAGGGCTATTGCAAATGTTAGGTTTTGGGTTAGGTCTAGGGTTACATTTGTGTTTAAGGTTAGGTTTAGTGATAGGCATAGGGTTATAATTAGGGTTAGTGTAAGGGTAATGGATAGGGTTAGAGCTAAAGTTTGGGCTAGGATTAAAGTTAGCATTAGAGCTAGGATTGGGGTTTGGGTTTAGGATGGGGCTAGTGTTGTGTTTAGTGAAAGGGTTTTCCTTTAGCTAGGGTTAGGTCTAAGGCATGGGTTAAGGTTAGGGTTAGTGTTAGGATTGTGATTAGGATTAGGGTTATGCTTAGGACTAAGTTTAGGCCTAGGATTAGTGCTAGGTTTTATGTTAGGTTTAGGGCTAGGGTTATAACTATGGTAACATAAGAGCCAGGGTTATGTTTAGGGCTAGTTTTAGGTTAGGGTTATGGCTAGGTCTAGTGTTAGGTCTAGGTTTTGGGTTAGGGTCAGGTTTTGAGCTAGGTTTAGTGTTAGGGTAAGGGTCAGTGTTTGAGATAGGGTTAGGTTTAGGGTTATAGCCCAAATTAGGACTAGGTTTAGGTCTAGGCATAGCGTTAGTGTTTGGTTAAGGTTAAGGGTTATTGTGAGGGCTATAGCTAGGTTTATGCTTAGGTCTAGGGTTGGAGTTATAGCTATTTTATGATTATCTTTAGGTCTAGGGCTAGTGTTAGGGTTAAATATAGATATAGGGTTACCGGTAGGGCTTGTGTTAGGGTTTAATTTAGGAATAGGGTCAGGTTTAGACCCAGGGTTAGTGTTAGGGTCAGAATAAGGATCAGAGTTAGGGTTAGAGCTGGAATGATGACTAGGGTTAGGACTAGTAATATGGTTAGAGTGTAAGTTGGGCTAAGGATTAGGGTTAGTACTAGGGTTAGCATTTGGGTTAGGGTTTGGCTTTGGGTAAAGGAAAGGGTTAGGCCTAGGTTTAGGGTAAGGGCTAGTGTGAGGGTTAAGATTTGGGTTGAATCTAGGGTTAGGGCTTAAATTACAGGTAGGATTTGTGTTTGGGTTAGGGGTAGGGTTAGGACAATGACTAACATATGAACTCGGGTTATGATTAGGGCTAGTTTTATGGTTATGGTTAAAGCTAAGTCTACTGCTAGGCTGAATTTAAGGTTAGGGTAATGTTTAGAGCTAGGATTAGTATTAGGGTCAGTGTCAGGTTCAGGGTTAGTTTTAGAGTTAGGGTTAGGGCTAATTGTAGTGTTAGACTTTGGTTTAGAATAAGGGTTAGTGTTAGGGCTATAACTTGGTTTTGTTTTATGACTAGGGCTCAGCGTAGTTCAAATTTTAGGATTAGCATTATTGTTAGGACTATGTTAGAGGTTGGTTTAGGCTTATGTTTGCAGTTAAATTTAGAGTTAGGTTTATATTTAGAGTTAGGATTAGGGCTAGGACTAAGGATAGAACTAGCAATAGGGCTAGGGCAAGTGTTAGTCTTAGGGATAAGGCTAGGGTTTGGATAGGACTAAATTAGGGCTAGGATTGGTGCTAGGCTTAGTGTTATTGTTGGGCCTAGGGTTAGGGTGATGGGTTAGGGTTAGATTTAGGCTTATGGTTAGGTTTAGCATAAGGGATTGGGTTATAGCTAGGTTTAGGTCTATGTCAAGGGTTAGAATTAGGGTTAAAACTTTGGTTAGGGTTTCGGTTAGGGCTAGGTCTTGGCATTGTGGTTAAAGATAGTTTTATGGCTACATCTAGTGTAATGTTACATTTAAGGTTAGGTCAGGGTCACTATTAGTGTTTTGGGATAGGTTAAGGTTTTAAGTTAGGACTCGAATTAGCATTAGGGTTAAAATTAGGGTAATGATAGGGTTAGGTTTAGGTTTGAGGTTAGGTTTAGGGTAATGAATAGGGTTATGAGTAGGGACAGGTTTAGGTTTAAGCCTAGGGTTAGCATTAGGGTTAGGGTTATGGTTAGGGTAATGGATAGGGTTAGAGCTAAGGTTATGGCTAGGGTTATGGTTACAATTAGTGCTAGTGTTATGCTTAAGGTTAAGGTTAGGGTTAAAGCTATGGTTAGGGCAGAGATTCTGGCTAGATTTTGGGTGAAGTTAAGGCTAGGGTTACGGTTATGTCTAATATAAGTACTAGGGTTACGATTAAGGCTAGTTTAATTGTTAGGGTTAGGGCTAAGTCTATTGTTAGATTTAGGGTTAGGGTTAGAGTCATGTTTAGAGCTAGGTTTAGGGTTAGGTAAGGGTCAGGATTAGTTTAAGTTTTTGGCTTAAAACTTAAATTAGGGCTAAGGTTAGGGCTAGGTGTAGGGTTAAGGTTTGGTTTAGGTTAAGGGTCAGGGTTAGGGCTATGGCTTGGTTTTGTATTAGGGCTAGGGCTAGAGTTAGGACTAGTTTTAGGATTAGCACTGGGGTAAGGGTTAGGTCTAGTATTGGGTGTAGTTTTAGGCTTATGGTTATGGTTAGATTTAGATTTAAAGTTACATCTAGGGTTAAGGCTAGGGCCAATAAAAGGTCTAGGGTTAGGCCTAGGGTTAGAGCTAGGATTAGGGTTCCAGTAAGGTATAGGGCTGGAACTAGTTTTAGGGCAAGGGTAAGAGTTAGACTTAGTCTTAGGGCTAGGTTAGGATTAAGATTAGGGACATGGCTAAATTAGCACTAAGATTAGGGCTAGGGTTAGTGTTAGGGTTAGGCCCAGGTTTAGAGTTAGGGTTATGATTAAGGCTGTGTTTAGGGCTAAAATAAGAGCTAACCCTAACCCTAGTCCTAATCCTAATTTTAACCCAATCCCTAACACTAGCACTAATTTTATCCATTACCCTACACATATGCCTATCCCAAATGCTAACCCTAGGCCTAAACCTAGCACTGTCCCTAAAACTAACACTATACATTACTCTATACCTAACCTGAACACTAAACCTAATCCTATTCATTACTTTAACCCTATCCCTAATGCTAATTTGAGCCCTAAGCTTAAACCTTAACCTAAAATAAACCTTAATCTGGAATTTGACCCTAATAATACACCCAGCTCTAAACCTGACCTTTACCCTAAACCTAACCCTTCCACTAGATGTAGCCATAAACCTAACCCTAACCATAACCCTAGACCTGACAGTAGTTCTAGCCCTAATTCTAGCCCTTACCCTAACACAAAACCTAGCCCTCATCCTAGCCCTAAACCTAGCCTTAATCCTAATCCAAAGCTCACCTTGGCTTTATCCCTAATTTTAACCCACAACCAAGCCCTGAACCTAACTACAAGCCCATCACATCCCCTAAAACTAACCCTAACCCTAACAATTACACAAACCCTAACCCTAGCCTTAACCATAGGCCTAACACTAACACTAATTCTAGCACTAATCCTAGCCCTAATTTAGCCCTAACTCTAACCCTATCCCTAACCCTAGTCCTAAGACAAACTCACACTCACCCTAGCCCTATTTTTATTTCTAACCCTATCCATTAACTTAGCCCTAACCTTAGCCCTCATCATAGCCATAGCCCTCACCCTAGATTTAACCATAACTCTAAATCTAACCCTAAACTTAAACCTAAACCTCACCCTACCACTAGCCCTAATACCATAGCTAATCCTAAAACTAGCCCTAACTCTAGTCCTAGCCCTAAAACAAAACTGAGCCATTGCTCGAACACTAAACCTTAACCTAAACAAAACCCTAATCCTACAACTAGCCATAACCCTAGCTCTAATTCAAGTCCTAGGCCTAAAACTAACCATAGCTCTAAATATCACCCTAACCTTAAATCTAATGCTGACACTATACCAGCCCAAATCCCATCCCTAAAATTAACCCTAATCATAAACATAGTTCTTACATTGGCCTTAGCCCTTACTCTAGCCTTAACCCTAACACAAAATAGCCCTAATCTGAGCCCTAACACTAGATTTAACCCAAACACTAACCCTAGTCCTAAACCTAACCCTAACTCTAGCCTTAACCATATCCCTTACCCTAAGCAAAACCCTATCCATAATGCTAACCCTAGTCCTAATCCTAATCCTTAGCCTAAACCTATTTCTAGTACTAACACAAGCACTCATTCTAGCTCCAATTCTAACCAAAACCTAACCCTAACCTTCACCCATATTCTGACACTAACACTAATTGTAGGTCTAAACCTGAACCCAACCCTAAACTGAACCCTGAAACAAGCCTTATAGTAACCTTATAACTAAACCTCACCCTAACACCAGCCCTAAACCTAAACCAAATCCTAAATCTAGCAATAACTCTAGCCCTAGACCTAAACAAAACTTAGTCCTAGCCCTAACACTAACCCTTCACCTAAAACAATCACTAACCCTACCCCTAAACCTAACCTTGTCCTAATTCTGGCTTTCACCCTAACCCTAACTCTAACCTGAACATTGACCTTGCCTTTAACAGTAAACCTATCTCTAAACCTGAGCCTAACCAACATCTGAACCTAACACTAGACCTAGCCATAACTCTAACCCTAATACTAGCCCCAATCATAACCCTAGCTTTTATATTACCCATAACCTTAACCCTAGGCCTAAACTTAACACAAAACCTAGATCTCATTCTAGGCCTTAACCTAGCCTTAGGCGTAACCCTAACACAAACTGTAGCCGTAACCCTACCCTAACCCTCACCTTAGTACAAACCCTGGCTTAAAACCTAACCCTAACCCTAAATATAAACCTACACCTATCCCTAAATCTAACCCTAAACCTATCCCTAATCCTAACCTTAACTCTAGCACTAAACCTAGCTCTAAGATACCCATTACCCTAAACATATCCCTAACTCTATTGATAAACCTAGGCCTAAACCTAACCCTAAACCTAACCAGAAAACTAATCCTAGACCTAACCCTAAACCTCATCCTCACCATAGACCTAACCCTAGCTCAAACCCTAACCCTTATCATAAACCTAACCATAAGCATAGCCCTAACCCTAAGCCTAAACCTCAATCTAACTCTAACCATAAACCTAAACCTACATCTAATCCTATCCATTACCCTAACCCTAACACTACCCCTATTGATGACCATAGCCTTAATCCTAACCCTAACCCTAACCATATTGTATTCTTATCCCTAGACATAACCCTAAACCTAACCCTCGCCCTAGCCCAAAACCTACTCAAAACCCAACTCTCACACAAAACATAACCCTAACCCTAACCCTAGATCTCACCCTAGCCCTAACCCTAACTCAAGGCCTTTTTCTAACCATAAACCTAGCCCTAAGCTTAGCTCTAACCCTATCCATTATCCTAACCATAACCCTGACCCTAATGCTAACTCTAGACCTATTGCTAACCCTAACCTTATCAATTACCCTAAACCTAAACTGAACCCTAAACAAAAACCTATCATTACCCTAGACCTGACCCTAAAGCTAATTAGAGCCCTAACCCTAAACCATAACCTCAAAAAAACTATAACCCCGAACGTTATCCTAATAATTCCCCTGGCTCTAAGCCTGACCCTTACCCTAAACCTAACCATTACACTAGACCTAGCCATAAAACATTCTAAATCTATCCCCAAATCTAGCCCTAGACCTGACATTAGCAGTAGCCCTAATCCTAGCTCTAACACTAACACAAACCCCAGGGCTTATCCTAGCCATAAACCTAGCCTTAATCCTAACCCTAACCCTAAACTCAGGCCTAACACTAACACTAAACCTAGCCCTAATCTTAGCCCTAACTCTAGCCCTAATCTTACCCCTAATTTACACCTATCCCTATCCTTAGCCCTAACCCTTGCCATAAGACTAACTCTAACTCTAACCCTTGCCCCATTCCAAGTTCTAAACCTTGCCCCATTCCTAGTTCTAAACCTATACCTTACTGGAACAATAATCCTAGCCCTAACCCTAGCCCTATCCTTAGACCTAGCCCTAACCTAGATCTAACTCTAACTCTAATTTTAACCCTAAGCCTAAGCCTAAACCTAACACTAGCCCTAAACTTAATGCTAATCTTAAAACTAGCCCTAAACCCAGCCATAGCCCTAGCCCTAAAACAAATCCCAGACATAGCCCTAAACCTAACCCCTATCCTAAACCAAAGCCTAAGCCTAACCCTAAACTTAGACCTAATTCGAGTTTTAAGCTGAACCCCAAACTAACCCTGACCCTGAATCCGTCCATAACACTAACCCTAGCTCTAAAGATCACCCTAACCCTAAACCTAAACATAAAACTAAACCTATCCCCAACCCTAAACCTAAATTTAGCCTTAAATATAACCCTGGTACTAACATTAGCCATAACCCTAACCCTAGTACTAACTTAAGACAAAACCTAGCCCTAATTCAAGACCTAACCTAAGCTTTAACCCTAACACTAACCCTAACCCTAGTCCTAATCATAAACATAACCCTAGCCCTAACACTAGCTCTAACCCTATCTATCGCCATAACTATAACCCTAACACTAATGCTAACCCTAGGCCTAAACCTAACCCTATCCCTAACCCTAACCCTACCCATTACCCTAAACCAAATCTAAACCCTAAACCTCACCCTATCATTACCCTAACCCTAACCTTAATGCTAATTCAAGCCCTAAATTTAAACCATAGCTTATCCCAAACCCTAAATAAGGCTCTGACCATAATAATACCCCTAGCTTTAAACCTGACCTAAAACTAAACATAACCCTTACACTACCTGTATCCATAAACCTAACCCTAATTCTATCTTTAACCATAACCCTAGACCTGATATTAGTCCTAGCCCTAAACCTAGCCCTACCTTAAACCAAACCCTAGCCCTCACCCTAGCCCTAAAACCAGCCTTAATCATAACCCTAACCCTAACCATAGGCCTAACCCTAATTCTAACCCTCACCCAACCTCTAAACCTAGCTGTAATGCCAATCCTTACCCTAAATTTAACCCTAACCCTAAACCTAATGCTAGGCCTAAGCTGAACAATAACCCTAGCCCTAATTCTAGCCCTAATGTAACCCTATCCCTAACCCTAACCGTAGCCCTAAGATGAACTCTAACTTTCACACTAGCCCTATCCCTAGTTCTAAACCTATCCGTTACTGTAACCCTAATCCTAGCTCTAATCCTAGTGATAAAACTTGCCCTGTTCATATTCCGAGATATATCCCTAGATCTATTCCTAACTCTAAATCTAACAGTAAACCTAAGCCTAAGCCTAACATAAACACTAGCCATAACCCTAATGCTATTCATAAAACTAGCCCTAACCCTGACCCTAGCAGTAAATCAAAACCAAGCAATAGCCCTAATACTAAACCTTAACTTAAACCAAATCCTAATACTACACCTAGACCTAACCCTAGCCCTAATTCGAGTCCTAACTTTAAACTGAAAACTAACCCTGACTCTGACTCACATCCTAACACTCACCCTACCTCTAAACACCATCCTAAAATTAAACCAAACACTTACAGTAACCCTAGCCATAATTTGAGTCCTAACCTTAACCTTAAAACTAACCCTGACCATAACTAGTAACCTAACACTAACACTAGCTCTAAATATCATCCTAGCCTTAAACCTAATCCTAACACTAGAGGTCTAACTCCTAACCATAACCCTAAAATCAACCCTAATTGTAACCCTAGTTCTTACATTAGCTGTTACTCTAACCCTAGCTCTAATCCTAACACAAACTCTTGCCCTAATCTGAGCTCTAAACATAGCTTTAACCCTAATCTTAGCCCTAACCCTAGATCTAACTCTATCCCAAACCCTAACCCTAACCCTGACCCTTATTCTGACCCTAACACTAATCTTAGGTCTAAACCTGAACCTAACCCTAAACCAAACTCTAACACTAGCCCTAGACCTAAACCTAATCCTAAATATAGCCAAAACTCTAGTCCTAGACCTAAAGGAAAACTTAGCCCTAGCCCGAATAATAACCCTTAGCCTAAGTCACACACTAACTCTTCCCCTAGACCTAACACTAGTCCTAATTCTGGTTGCAATTATAACCATAATCCTAATCTGAACACTAACCATGACATTAACCCTAGCTCTAAACATCACCCTAACCCTGAAATTATACCTAGCCCTAACATTAACCCTAAAACCAGCCCTAATCATAAAATGTTCTTAATTTAGCCATAGCCCTTACCTATTGCAAAACATAGCCCTAATCTAATCCCTACCCTATCTTTAACCCTAATGCTAACCCTAACGCTAACCGTAGCACTAACTCTAAGCCTAAGCCTAACCTTACATCCAATCCTAAGCATAACCCTAGCCCTAATCCTAGCTCTAACACTATCCATTACCCTAAGGATAACCCTAAACCTTATGCTAACCCTAGACCAAACTCTAATCCTATGTCCATCCCTAACCCTATCTATTACCCTATAACTAACTTGAACCCTAAACCTAAAACTATCCTTAACCTATCACTAAACCTAATGCTAATTCGAGACCTAAACATAAACCATTAGCTAACCTAAACCCTAACCCTGACCCTAATAATACCCCTAGCTCTAAACCTGAACCTAAGCATAAATATAACCCTTACAGTAGACCTAGATATAAACCTAACCCTAAAACTATCCCTAATTCTAACCCTAGACTTGACATTAGACCTGGCTCTAATCCTAGTCCTAACCCTAACACAAACCTTAACCCATATCCTAGACATAATCCTCGCCTTCATCATAACCCTAACTCTAACCCTATCCCTAATTCTAAAACTCACCCTATCCCTAAAACTAGGTATAAACTCATCCCTTACCCTAAACCTAACCCTAATCCAAACCCTAAAACTAAACCTATTTCTAACCTTAGGCCTAACACTTACATTAACACTTGCCCTAATCCCAGACATAATTTAGCCCTATCCCTAACACTAAACATAACCCTAGCCCTAAGACTAACTGTCACTCTTGCTTTAGACCTATAGGGTAGTTCTAAACTTTTCCCTTACCATCACCCTAAACCTAGACATAATCTTAGCCCTAGCCCTAAAACAAAACTGAGTTATAGCCCTAATCTTAACCCTTATCCTAAACTAAACCCTAACTTTACACCTAGCCCTAACCCTATCCATAACCCTATCCCCAATTCTAGTCCTAACCTGAAAACTAACCCTGACCCTGACTCTGACCCTAACACTAAACTTAGCTCTAAAATCATTGTAACCGTAAATCTAACTGTAACTCTAGACCTAGCCTTAACCCTAACCTTATAACAGCTCTAATCATAACCTTAATTTGTGCATTAGCCATAGTCTTAACCCTAGCCCTAACCTAACCCAAAACCTAGCCTTAATCAGAGTCCTTATCCTAGCTTTAACCCTTAACTTAAACCTAACACTAACCCCCCCAAAAATCCCTAATTCTATACAAAACCCTAGCCCTAAACTTAGGTTTAACTCTATCTATTACCCTAATGATAACCCTAACCCTTATGCTAACCCTAGTCCTATCCCTAACCCTACCCATTACACTAAACCACATCTAAACCCTAAACCTAACCTTGTCATTACCCTAACCCTAAATCTAATTCTAATTTCAGCCCTAAGCTTAAACCCCAACCTAACCCAAACCCTAACCTTGATTCTGACCATAATAATAGCCCTAGCTCTAAAATTGACCCTTACCCTAAACCTAACACTTACACTGGACCAAGCCATAAACCTAACACTAAATGTATCCGTAATTGTAACCCTAGACCTGACATTAGCCCTAGACCTAATACTAGCCCTAAACCTAATACAAAGACTAGCCCTCATCCTAGCCCTAAACCCTTGCCTTAATCATAACCTTAACTGTAACCCTGGCCCTAACCCTAATACTAACCCTTGCCAAGCCCTCAATCTTGCTATAACCCATTCATTTAAACTAAACGTAACCCTAAGTCAAACCCTAAATCTAGGCCTAAACCTAACACTAACCCTAGCCCTAATTTAGCCCTATCCCTAACCATAACACTAAATCTAGCCATAAGATGAACTCTGACCCTCACACTAGCCCTATCACTAGTTCTAACCCTATTCCTTACCATAAACATAACACTAGCCCTAAACGTTTTCATAACCCTTGCTCTATCCTTAGCCCTAGAACTAAACTTAGATCAACACCTATCTCTAAATATAACCCTAAATTGAAGCCTAAGCCTAAACCAAACACTAGCCCTAAGCCTAACACTAATCCTAAAGCTTGCCCTAACCCTAGCCATAGCCTAAAACAAAACTGAGCCATAGCTCTAACACTAATCCTTAAACTAAAAGAAACCCTAACCATACACCTACCCCTAACCCTAGACCTAATTCGAGTTTTAAGCCAAACCCTAAAACTAACTCTGACCCTGACTCTGACACTAATATTAACCCTAGCTCTAAACATCACCCTGACCTTAAACCTAACCCTAACACTCAACCTAGCCCTAAACTTAACCCTAAAAATAGCCCTAAATGTAACTCTAGTACTTACATTAGCCAAACCCTAACCATAGCACTAACTTAACCTGAAACCTAGCCATAATCTGAGCCCTGTCGTGAGCTTTAAACCTAACCAAAGTCCTAATCATAACCCTAGCCCAATCATAACCATAACCCTAGCCCCAACCCTAGTTTAACCATATCCATTACCATAAACATAACCCTAACCCTAATGCTAACCCTAAAGCTATCTCTAATCCTAATTCTATCCATAACTCTAAACATAACCTGGGCTCTAATACTAACCCTATCATTACTCTAACCCTAACCCTAATGCTAATTCAATCCCTAACATTAGACCTTAACCTATCCCAAACCTTAACCAAGACCTTGTCCATAAAAATACCCCTAGCCCTAAACCTGACCCCACTGCTAAACCTAACCCTTACCCTAGACATAGCCATAATCCTAAACAAAAAATTATCTTTAAAAATAATTCTAGACCTGAAATTAGCCATACCCCAAATCCTAGCCCTAACTGTAAAACAAACACTACCCCTCATCCCAGCACTAAACCTAAGCCTTAATCATAACCCTAACCATAATCAAAGCTCTAACACTAATTCTAAATATCACTCTACCTATAAACCTAGCTATAACACTATCCCTTAACCTAAACTTAATACTAACTCAGACTCTACTCTATATTTAAGCTGAACACTAATGATAGCCCTAATCCTCACCCTAATTTATCCATTTCCCTAGCCCAAGCCCTAAGACTAACTCTAACTCACACTAGCCCTATCCCTAGTTCTAATCCTATTACATACCATAATCTAACCCTAGCTCTAACCCGTGCCCTATCCTCAGTACTAACCCTAAACATAGATATAACCCTAAATCCAAATTTAACCCTAAACCAAAGCTTAAGCCTAATATTAACACTAGCCCTAACCCTAATGCTAATCATAAAATTAGCACTAACCCTAAACCTAGCAGTAAAACCAAACCAAGCAATTGCCCTAACCCTAAACCTTAACTTAAACCACAGTAACACTACATCTAGACCTATCCCTAGCCCTAAATTTGACTCCTAAACCTAACCTTAAAAGTAACCCTGAAACAAACTCATATACTAACACTCACCCTGGCTCTAGACCCCATCGTAACCTTAATCCAAAACCTACTAGTAACCCTATCCCTAATTCCAGTAATAACCCTAACTCTGACCCTCATTCATATCCTCACACTAACCCGAGCTCTAAATATCACCCTAACCTTAAACCTAACCCTAACAGTAGACCTACCCTTAACCATAACCCTAAAACTAAGCCTAACAGTAATCCTAGTTCTTACATTAGCCATTGCCCTAACACTAGCCCTACCCTTCAACAAAAACTTGCCCTAATTAAAGCTCTAACCTAGCTTTAACCCTAAACTTAACCCTAACCCTAGCTCTATCCCTATCCTTTACCCTAAGCAAAACTTTAACCCTAATTGTAACCCTAGAACTACTCCTAATTATTAGGCTAACCAAAATCTGAACCAATTTAATAGTCCTGACTAGACCTCATTCTAGCTCCATTCTTATCCAAAACCCTAACGATAACCCTGACCCTTATTCTGACACAAACAATAACCCTAGATCTAAACTTGAACCTAAGCATAGAGCAAACCCTAACACTGGCCCTACCAGTAACCTTATAATTAAACCTAACCCTAACCCTAGTTCTAACTAACTAACTCTAACTCTCACACTAGCCCTATCCCTAGTTCTAATCCTATTCCTTACCATAACCCCAAACCTAGCCCTAAACCTAGCACTAATGCTCGCCCTATCCTTAGTCCTTGCCCTAACCCTATTTCTAACCCTAACTCTAAATCTAACACTAAACCTAACTAAGCCTAACATTAACACTAGCCCTACCCCTAACCCTAGAAGTAAAACAAAACTGAGCAATGTCCCTAACCATAAACCTTAACTTAAACCACTCTAAAACTACATCTAGACCTAACCCTAGCCCTAAATTCGACTTCTAACCCTAACCTTAAATCTAAACCTGAAACAGACTCATATCCTAACACTCACCCTAGCTCTAGACCCCATCCTAACCTTAAACCAAAATCTAGCAGTAACCCTATTGCTAATTTGAGTCCTAACCCTAACCCTGACCCTGACTCTTATCCTAACACTAACTCCAGCTCTAAATATCACCCTAACTTTAAACCTAACCTAACACTAGACCTACCCCTAACCTTAACTTTAAAACTAACCCTAATTGTAACCCTAGTTCTAACTTTAGCCAATGCCCTAATCCTACAATAAAAACAACCCCTAATCCAAGCTCTCAACGTAGCTTTAACCCTAACCCTAACTCTGACCCTAACCCTAGCTCTAACCTTTTCCCTTAACCTAAGCAAAACCCTAACCCTAATGGTAACCCTAGACTAGACCTATCCCTAATCCTTATGCTAACCAAAATCCTAACCCCATTAATAGTTCTGACCCTAGCCCTCATTTTAGCTCTAATCCTATCCCAAACTCTAATGCTAACCCCAACCCTTATTCTGACCCTAACACTAAACTTAGGTGTAAACCTGACCCTAACCCTAGACCAAATTCTAACACTGGCACTACCGATGAACTTATTCCTAAACCTAACTCTACCACTAGCCTTAGACCTAAATCTAATTCTAAATTTATCCTTAACCCTAGCCCTAGACCTAAACAAAAACCTATTCCTAGCCCTAACAATAACCCTTACCCTGTACCAAACACTACCCCTACCCCTAGTCCTAAATCTAGTCCTAATTCTGGCTATAACCCTGACTCTAACTCTAACCTGAACACTGACCAGCCTTTAACAGTAAACCTACCTCTAAATATGACCCTATCTGAAAATATAAACCTAACACTATGCCTTCTCGGTTCAATGGTTCGCTGTCAGGTACAGTTTGTATTTTAAGGTTTCACTTTATTTTGAACTATTTTGTTGAAGAGAAATGGAGCAAGAAATCAAACAGGGTTGGTGCTAGCTGCTTGAAACTGCACACACTCCATCAGTTCTCTGTGGGCACTCTCTGGTTTGTTCCTTGTGAATGTTGCCCTCAGCTGAAACATGCAAAACAACTTTATCCCAGAACACTTTTGGAGAAATAAAGGAAATATGCATATACTGAAACACTTCCCCTAATTATTTGCTCAGATTTCTTTGATATTGTGAAGGATTCATCTGTTAGCTTGCCCCACTAGGCTCCCTTAGTTTGGGAATTCTATGATCAAAGGTTCTCTAAACAGGCTAAGGTGAGCTGTAGGGTTAGGATTAAGGATAGATCTAGTGTTAGGTTTACAGTGTTTTGTTCAAAATTCTTTGATACTAGGCAGGATTTATCTTTTATCTAGCCTTACTATGTTCCCCGGGTTTGGGCCTTCTAGGTTCACTGGTTTGCTGTCAGTATTTCAGTTTTTATTTTAAGGTTTCACTTCATTTTTACCTATATGGGTAAATGGAAATGGAGCTGGAAATCAAACAGGGTTTTTGCTAGCTGCTTGAAACTTCACATACTCAATCAGTTCTCTGTGAGGACACACAGGGTTTATCCTTATGAAAATATCCCAAAGATGAGGCATGCAAAAACAACACTATGTGAGGGCATTTTAGGAGAAGACAGGAAAAAATGCATGTACTGAACTATCTCTCCCAATCACTTGGTCAAATTTCTTTCATACTGGGCAGGGTTCATCTGTTAGCTTGCCCTACTAGGCTCCTCATCTTTGAGACTTCTATGATCAAAGGTTCTCTAAACAGGTTAGGTTAGAGTTAGGTCTAGTGTTAGGGTTAGAGTTTGTCTTGTTCAAATTTCTTTGATACTAGGCAGGATACATTTTTACCTAGTCTTACTATGTTCCCCAGATTTCGGCCTTGTCAGTTCAATTCTTTGCTGCCAGCAACAATTTGTATTTTATGGACTCACTTCATTTTTACCTACATGGGTAAATGGACATGGAGCTGAAAATCAAACCAAGTTGGGTGCTAACTGCTTAAAACTTCACACACTCAATCAGTTCTCTGTGGGCACTCTCTGGTTTGTTCCTTGTGTAATGAGTAATAAGCTGAAGCATGTAATACGAATTTATCTGAGAACACTTTAGGAGAAAACAGGGAAATATGCATGTACTGAAACAGCTCACCCAAATATTTTGTAAGATTTCTTTGAAACTGCCCATGATTCATCTGTAAGCTTGCCCCACTAGACTCCCCAATTTCAAAACTTCTATGATCAAAGGTTCTCTAAAGAGATTAGGTTTAGGGTTGGACTTAGTGTTAGGACTAGGTTTATACCAGGTGTTAGGGTTAGAGTTAGTTTTTTAATTTCTATGATACTGGGCAGGATTCACCTTTTTCCTATTTTGACTCTACTCCAAATATTTGGGCCTCCTACATAAAAGGGTTTTCTCTCAGAAACAGTTTCAATTTTCATGTTTCTCTTCTTTTTACCCCAAAGGGGTGAATTGAAATGAAGCTGGAAATCAAACAGGGTTTGTGCTAGCTACTTGAAACTTCACACACTCAATCAATTTTCAGTGAATATTCTCTGTTTTGTTTCCTGTGAAGTATCCCTAATCTGAAGTAGAAAGAAACAGCTTTATCTCTGAGTGCTTTAGGAGCAAGCAAAATACACATGTACTGAGAGAACTTTGAAATTTTTTGGTCAGGTAACTTTGATACCTTACAGGATTCATCTTTGACCAACCTTAGTAGGCTTCCCAAGTTTGGGCCTTCAAGGTTCAATTGTTCAGTGTCAGGAAAGTTTAAATTTTTAGTTTTCACTACATTATGGCCTATAGGTGTGAATGGAAATGGAGCTGGCAATCCAACAGGGTTGGTGCTAGCTGCATGAAACTTCACACACTCAATCACTTTGCTGTCGGCATGCTCTGGTTTGTTTCTTGTGAAAGTACCTTAAGCTGAAGCATGAAAAAACAATTTATCCAAGAGCACATTAAGAGAAAACAGGGGAAATAGGCATGTACTGAAATACCTTCCCCAAATATTGGTCAAAATTTTTGATACTGGGAAGGTTTCATCTGCTACCTTGTGCTACTAGGCACCCCAAGTTTGGGACTTTTATGATCAAGCTCTATAAACAGGAAAGGCTTAGTTTAAGATTAGGGTTAGGGCTAGGGTTAGAACTAATGTTCGGGTTAGAGTTAGTTTTTGTTCAAATTTCTTTGATACGGGTCAGGATTCATCTTTTACCTAGCATTACCATGTTTCCCAGGTTGGGCCTTCTCAGTTCAAGGTTTGCTGTTAGGAACAGTTTGTGTTTTCAGATTTCACTTCATCTTGACTTGTATGCATTAGGGTTAGTGTTAGGGCTATGGCTCGGTTTTATTTTAGGGCTTGGGCTAGGGTTAGGGCTAGATTTTGAATTAGTGTTAGGGTTAGGGCTAGTATTAGGGTGAGGTTGTAGGCTTAGGTTTAGGGTTAGATTTAGAGTTAGGGTTAGATCCAGGGTTAGGGTTAGGACTAGGATTAGTGTTACGGTAAGGGAAACAGTTAGAACCAGGGAAATGGCGAGGATGAGAGTTAGATATAGATTTAGGACTAGGCTTAGGCTTAGGGTTAGGGTTAAAGCTAAAATGGGGATAGGATTAGGGCTAAGGTTAGTGTTAGGGAGAGGCCTAGGGGTAGGGCTAGGTTTAGGATTAGCATTGGAGTTAGGAGTAAGTTTATGGGAATGGGTGGGTTTACAGCTAGTTTTAGGGCTAGGTTGAGGGTTAGAATTAGGATTAGGGCTAGGGATATGTTTAGGTTAGGATTAAGGCCAGGTTTAGGGCTAGGGTTTCTTTCATGTTAAGGGTGAGAATTAGGCTAGGGCTAATGTCAAGTCTAGAGTTATGATTTAGGATATTTTTAGGGTTAGGTTATTGCTAGGTCTAGTGTCAGAGCTATGTTTAGGGTAGGGTCAGGTTTAGAGTTAAGGGTATTATTAGAGTTAGGGTTATGGTTAGCATTTGGTTTTGGTCAAAGTTTAGGTTTAGGGCTTGAATTAGTGTTAGGTTTATTCTTAGGGTTAGGGTAATGGATAGGGTTAGGTTTAGGTTTCAGTTAAGGTTTAGTGTAATGGATGGGTTAGGTTTAGCAATAGTGTTAAGGTTAGCATTAGGTTAGTGTTATCTTTAATATAATGGATAGATTTAGAGCTAGGGTTAGGGCTAGGATAAGATTTGGATTAAGTCTTAAATTAGAGTTAGGTTTAGGGATAGGGCTAGGGTTTGGTTTACGGTAAGTGTTAGGTTTAGGGCTAGGATTATGCTTAGGTTAGGGTAAGGGTTAGTGTTTGAGCTAGGGTAATGACTAGGGCGAGGGTTAGGTTTATGTTCAGGTGTAGGGATATGTTTATGGTTAGGGTTTAGGGTTTGGGTTATGGCTAGAGTTTTCATTACACTTAGGGTTAGTTTTAAGGTAATGGATAATGTTAGATTTAGGGTTAGGGTTAGGGTTAGGTTTTGATTTAGGGCTAGTCTTAGGATTAGGTTTATTGTAAGGCTTAATGTTTCTGCCAGGGTTAGGGCTATGGTGAGGTTTAGGTTTATGGTTAGGTCTTGGGATATGTTTATGGTTAGGGTTATAGTAATTGACTGTGTTAGAACTAAAGTTTGAGCTAGGATTAAGGTTAGGATAAGAGCTAGGGTTAGAGTTATGGTTTAGTATAGGGCTAGGATTTTTTTTTTAGGGTAAGGGTTTGGCTTTGAGCTAGGGTTAGGTCTAAGGCAAGTGTTAGTGTTAGGGTTAGGGTTAGGGTTACAGTTAGGGTTATGCTTAGGGCTAAGTTTAGGCCTAGGATTATTGCTAGGTTTTGTGTTAGGTTTAGGGCTAGGGTTAGGATTATGGTTAGGGTTAGGGCTACTGTTAAGGTTAAGATTAGGGTTAAATAGTGTTAGGGCTAGGGTTATGTTTAGGGCTAGTATTGGGGTTATGGTTATGGCTAGGTCTAGTATTAGGACTAGGTTTGGGTTAGGGTCAGGTATAGAGATAGATCAATGTTATGGTCAGGGTCAGTGTTCTGGATAGGATAAGGGTTAGGGTTAGAGCCAGAATTAGGACTAGTGTTAGGTCTAGGGGTAGGGTAAATATTTAGTTTAGTTAAGGGTTATTGTTATGGCTAGAGCTAGGGTATTGTTTAGGTCTAGGGATAGAATTATAGCTATATTTAGGATTAGTTTTGGGTCTAGATATAGTGTTATGGTTTGGTATAGGAAAAGGCTTAGCGGTAGGGCTAGTTTTAGGGTTTGGTTTAGGGTTAGAGTCAGGTTTAGACCTAGGGTTACTGTTAGGATCAGAATAAGGGTCAAGGTTAGGGATAGAACTAAAATGAGGGCTAGGGTTAGGAGTAGTAATACTGTTAGTGTTTAAGTTAAGCTAAGGATTAGGGTTAGGACTAAGTTTAGCATTTGGTTTAGGGTTTGTCTCAGGGTAAGGGATAAGGTTAGACCTAGGGATAGGGCTTGGTTTAGGTTAGGGTTATGGCTAGTTAGGGTTAAGATTAGGGTTTAAGCTAGGGTTAGGGTTTGAATTAGGGGTAGAATTTGTGTTAGGGTTAGGGCTAGTGTTACGACAACTACTAATGTACAAACTAGGGTTAAGATTAAGTCTAATTTTAGGGTTAGGGTTAAGGAAATTTCTGGTGTTAGGGTTAATTTAGGTTAGGGTGATGTTTAGAGCTAGCATTAGTTTTAGGATCAGGGTCAGGGTCAGGGTCAGTGTTATTTTTAGAGTTAGGTTTAGGACTAGGTGTAGGTTTATGATTTGGTTGAGGTTAAGGGTTAGGGTTAGGGATATGGCTTGGTTTTGTTTTAAGGCTAGGACTAGGGTTAAGGCAAGTTTTAGGATCGGCATTATTGTTAGGGCTAGTGTTAGGGTTTTGTTTAGGATTATGTTTATGGTTAAATTTAGAGTTAAGTTTAAATTTAGAGTTAGGTTTAGATCCAGGGTTGGGCTAGGGCTAAGAATAGAACTAGGGCTAGGGCTAGGGCAAGAGTTAGAGTTAGTCTTAAGGCTATTTTTAGGGTTAGGATATGACTAAATTTGGGTAAGTGCTAGGCATAGTGTTAGGGTTAGGCCTAGGGTTATGGCAAGGGTTATGGTTAGGTTTAAGATTATGGTTATGTTTAGGGTAAGAGATGGGGTTATAGCAAGTTTTAGTGCTAGGGCGAGGGTTAGAATTCGGGTTAAACCTCGGATTATGGTTCAGTTTAGGATTAAGACTAGGTTTAGGGCTAGTATTAGGGCTATGGCTAATTTCAGGTCCAGCTTTACAGTTAAAGATAGTTTAGGGTTAGGTTAGATGTAGTATAAGTGTTAGGTTTAGGGTTAGGGTCAGGTTTAGAGCTAAGGACATTGTTTGGGTCAGGGTCATGATTAGTTTTTGGGATAGGTTAAGGTTTAAATTTAGGGCTTGAATTAGCATAGGCTTAGGATTAGGGTAAGGATATAGTTAGGTTTATGTTTCAAGTTAGGTTTAGGGTAATGGATAAGGTTAGGATTAGGGATATGGTAAGGTTTAGGCCTTGGGTTAGCATTACCATTAGGATTATGGTTAGGGTAATGGATAGGGTTAGAGCTAGGGTTAGAGTTAAGGTTACGGTTATTCTTAGTGCTAGGTTTAGGGTTACCGTTAGGGTTAGGGTTAAAGATCAGTTTTGGGCTCATATTAGGCTAGATTTTGGGTTAGGTTAGGGCTGGGTTAGGGTTATGGCTAATGTGAGTACCAGGGTTACAATTAGGGCTAGTTTTATAGTTAGGGTTAGGGTTAGGGCTAGGTCTAGTGTTATGTTTAGGGTTATGTTTAGGGTGATGTTTAAAGCTAGGGTTAGTGTTAGTATCAGAATCAGGGTTAGGCCTAATTTTAGGGTTCAACTTAAAAGTAGAATTAGGGCTAGGTTTAGATCTAGGTGTAGGGTTAGAGTTTCATTTAGGTTAAGGGTTAGAGTTAGGGATATGGCTCAGTTTTGTGTTAGGGTTAGGCCTAAAGTTAGGGCTAGTTTTAGGAGTAGCATTAGGGTTAGGGTTAGTGTTAGATTTAGGCTTAGGATATGCATTAGAGTTAGATTTAGAGTTAAGGTTAGATTCAAGGTTATGGCTAGGGCTAAGGAAATGGCTAGGGTTAGGCCTAGGATTAGAGCTAGGTTTATATTTCCAGTAAGGTGTAAAGGTCAGGCGAGTGTCGGAGGAAGAGACCACCAAGAGACTGTCTCATGCAACAGCAAAGGGTTTATTGGGGGTCCAGCATGCTGGGGCTCAGAGCTCACTTGAATAGAGCAAAGAGCCCTGAGAACAGCTTAAGCAGAGCTTATATACTTTCCTTTGAGAGGGCAGGGAGGGAAGTTCATTGAAGGGTCAGGGCTAGTGGGCGGTTTGCGTACAACCAGGTAAGAGAGTACATTCTGCAGTTTGGCAGTTGGGGACAGCACATTCTGGGAACAAGATTAGCAAACAGTTCTCAAGATTATTAACCTTTCATTCCCCACTTCTTCTTCTGGTTACTTTCAATCATAAAAGTGATCATTGGGGGGTGTCACTTTTTATGTCTGTTAGTGGGGTACATTGTTGTCTGATTACCATAAGTTTAACTTGTCTAATTTGAGCTTGGAGAAAAGAAATTAAATGGTTGAGCAAGCAGGGTCTTACAGTTAGCAATAATATGAGGATTATTACTGGACCGGCCAGGGCTGATAGAAGCATAGTTAACAAGGGGGACTGTGTGAACCAAGACTCAAACCTTTCTTTTTGGGTCTCTCTCTCTCGTTGATGCTCTTCAAGGCGTCTTTTTAATTTACTCATAGATTTTTTACAACTCCAGTATGGTCGGCATAAAAACAAACATTTTTTTCTCAATGCAGCATAAAGGCCCTCTTCTCTCATGAAGAGGAGGTCCAACCTTCGCCTGTTCTGTAAAACAACTTCAGAGAGAGAGGTTAAAGATTCCTGCAAAGCTATGATGGAGGTTTCTAATATCTTTAAGTTTTGGTCTATTGCTGTTTTCTAATTGGGTCATGTGTTGTGTCCCATGGACTAGGGCAGTGGTTCCTGTGCCCACCCCAGCAGCAACTCCTATTCCTAATAGGATGGCTAAAGTGAGGGATACAGGTTCCCGGTGGAACCAGGTTGTATGCCCCCCTATTTGATCTTCAAATGAACCTGCATCATGATAGAGCACTCTGGGAAACATCTGCACCATTACATAATTAATTACATCTGTTGACCATTTTATGAAAACATAAACAATGTTTAAGTATATAGAATTATACTGTTGTAGGGACAGACAAGGCAAGGTACCTAAGATAGCACCGAATACAGGGAAACAGTCCTATTTGGTTGCAATCGGATTCAGACGGCATTGCTTCTGTTGTAATCAATTAATCCCCTGAACCTCAAGTTTAGGTAGTTTCAGAATTTTGTACCCAACATGTAAGGGAAGGGGCTCAGAAATTCACAGTCTGCAGAAGTTTATAAAAAGCAGTTTTTTTTTTTCTGTTTTTTTCCTCTGTTCTGGGCAAGTTAACTTTTTAAGGACATCTAACAGGGGGAGAGATTTTTTTTCCTTTCTTTTCTCCCCCTGCCAGCTGTTACCATGGAGCCCAGTTGGTAACTTCTTTATCTTAGAAATGTAGCCATCTCTGTGAAGCCCCAGCTCAAGGCCAGAGGCCTTGTTCACATATTTTGTGAAAAACTAGTAAGGGGGTTCTAGCTTAAGAGTACTGATTTTTTTTAGCCAGTGGCCAAGTAGAACAGGGCAACATGAAAAGAGGAAGTTTATCTATAGTAAACTCTTTTATAGGGACTCTTTTGCTGAAAGTCTTAAAGTTAGCCATGGTGAACACTTCTGGAGAAGGTCAGTTAAGACTTTTCTGTGGGCCTGGAACAGAGGGGGAAGATGGGAAAGGCGGGGCTGAGAGCAGCTCCATGGATTTGAGAATGAGGAAGGAGAGATGTAAAAGGATAATGGGAAAGGGGTTTGGGATTTTCCCAGCAACAAAAACTTGAGTAGTAGAACAGGTAGAGCAGAGGGGAACACGGGAGTGAGTATCCCAAAAAGCCTGTGAGGGACTTTAAATTCTTAGTAACCTGTTTTCAGTGATGACAAAGCAACTTTAAAAGCCATTTTCATTACATCTTGGATAGGGGTCTGAGGGCTCTCCTCAGCTGGTTTGAGCTTTGGGTTAGCTGGTTAGAGGACCAGGTGGGACTCGGTGTGGGCACTGACAAGAGAAGAGAGGAGTGAGTGGGTGGAGGTGTACCTCAGTACTTGCTACCTCAGCAAGGGGCAGTGGTCTGAGAACCGGCGGAGGTTTGGGTTCCATTAGGCAGTCCCTGTATGCTCACATCCCCATGACTTACAGAAGAAATCCTCTTTTCCCCCACACAGCTGTGACTGTTTGTGGCTTCGAGAGTCTGCCAGGCAAACATAGTAATCTAGGTTAGTCAACCTGCATCTGGCTCGCATGTCTCTACATCCATAATGTTTGTTTCCATTATCCATGGTACAGAGGGATTTAATGGAATTTTAGTGGGATCCTCTTCATCAGGGATATCCCAATAGGAAAGACCTATAGCCAGCTGACAAATGTCTGGGTGGAGAGATTGCCACCAGGTCCCTAAGGGGGCTGTATGTGAGATAGACCATACTTCTTGTCCAGTAGGATTTGTGATCAGCCATCGCTGCTGAACGGGCTGATGAGAGTTAGGACTATTAGTGGTCAAGGGGAGAGTCTATAGCCCTATCCACATGGAGAATACGCAATTTGAAAGGGTTTGCTGGGAGCCATTAGCCAACTAGGTATGATGATTTCCTTGCCAGCATACCCCATGTTGCTTAATGGAAGGACTTGTGGAAATAGGACATTTTGCAGTGACATTGCAGTTAGGTTACCTTGCTCAAGGACCAGGGCGGATCCGGGATTAGGGTGTTCCCGGTTTATAATCTGGGTTTATGGCGTTCCCGGTTTAGGTTCCAGGTTTAAGGTTTAAGATTATTCCTGCTGGGAATAGGGCGTAACCTGCTGTCTGAGTTCCCCTTGAGTTCTCATGGGATTCAGACAGTATTTTTGGGAAGACAGTTAGGGCATGGAAGACTTTACAAGGACATGGAGATTTACAAGGTCAGCTATATAAGTTAGTACAGAGAGCTAATGAACCTTACGCTGACTTTGTGGATAGGCTAATTCAAATGGCTGCCAAAATTTTTGGGGATACAGAACAAGCAATGACATTAATAAAACAACTGGCTTATGACCAAGCAAATCGTTGCTGCAGAGAGGTTATTAGACCATGGAGACATGAAGATTTAAACACATATATTAAATTATGTAGAGATATTAATGAACAAGGGCAAGTCTTGGCAGCTGCAGTACAACAGGTTTAGATGCCAGGCCAAAAACATGCTATGATTGTGAGCAAACAGGACATTTTAAAAGGAACTGCCCCATAGGAGGAGGGTTTAACAAAAGTAGGTATCAAAGGAATAGAATACCGGGTATTTGCCCACGATGCCATAGAGGGAGTCATTGGGCTAATGAATGCCATTCTCAAACCACCATAGAGGGTACTCCCTTATCAAAAAACGGACAAACACCAGGTATTTATCCACGATATCATGAAGAAAGGCATCAGGCTCCATTGCCAAAAAACGGACAGGGGGGCCCAATGCTCTGGGGCCCACAACCACAAATCTACGGGGGAGTGGAGGAACCCAGCAACACCATCAGGGTAGTGCCCAGGACACATTGTCCATTAAATCCCTCATCAGACAAACCCGAGGGAGCGCAGGGTTGGACATCTGCAACTCTGCCAGAGCAGTATTGACTCCAGAGATGGGAGTTCAAATCATTCCCACAGGAGTAAAAGGACCTCTTCCCCAAGGAACAGTAGGCTTATTATTGGGATGTAGTTCATCTACATTAAAAGGACTTATGATAAGTCCCGGGGTAATTGATCCCGAATATGTAGGTGAAATAAAAATTATAGCTAGTTCTCCAAGAGGTATATCAGTAATTTCACCTGGAGATAGAATAGCACAGTTGTTAATAATACCCACCCTACATAATAAATTTCCTAGTCATAGTGTAGAAAGAGGTTCCAGGGGATTAGGCTCCACAGGTGTAGATTGGGCTATGTTGTCTTCAAATTTAGATTCTCGCCCAATGCTAAAACTAAATATTCAAGGTCATGAGTTTAATGGGCTACTGGACACAGGAGCTGACCTTAGCATCATATCTCGTCAAGAATGGCCAAAACATTGGCCATTACAACAAGCCACTCAAATGCTTCGAGGCCTAGGAGTGGCGACTAATCCCCATAGAAGTTGGAAGGATCCTGAAGGATGTGAAGGAACTATACAGCCATATGTATTGGATCATCTTCCTATAAATTTATGGGTACAATATTTCCTAGATCAATTAGGTTTGACGTTAACAAATAACATCAATCCTAATGCACCCACTACTAGGGCTAGACAAGGCTTTAGGAAAGAAAAAAGATTAGGAGAACAAGGGCAATGTATAGCAGCACCAATACAAAGAGATCAAGGAACAGACAGACATGGGTTGGATTTTCAGAAAGGGCCACTGAGACAATCAAAATTACTTGGAAATCAGAAAGACCAGTGTGGGTTCCTCAGTGGCCCCTGACTAAAGAAAAGATACAAGTAGCCCAAGATCTGGTCAAGCAACAATAAGCGGAAGGACATATACAACCTTCCATATCTCCCCATAATACTCCCATTTTTGTCATCAAAAAGAAATCTGGTAAATGGAGATTATTGCAAGATTTAACAGCCACTAATAATGAGATGGTTATTATGGGACCTGCTCAATCAGGGATTCCTCAATTGTCTGCTTTGCCAAAAACCTGGCATGTTTTAGCTGTAGATATTAAAGATTTTTTTTTTTTTTTTTTTTTTTTTCAATTCCAATTCATCCCGAGGATAGTCCACGTTTTGCATTTACTATCCCTGCATTAAATCATGAAGGTCCTGATGAGAGATATGAATGGAAAGTACTCCCTCAAGGGATGGCTAACAGTCCAACTATGTGTCAAATATATGTTAACAAAGCAATCCAGCCACTTAGAAATCAAAATCCTGAACTACAAATATTTCACTATATGGATGATATATTATTGGCACATAAAGATAAAAATATATTGCTGGAATGTTATGCCACACTTACAAACTTATTAAAAAATTATAATCTAGAGATAGCAATAGATAAAGTACAATTAAATTTTCCAATTAATTATTTAGGAGTTCTATTATCCTCAACCATGGTCCATCCACCAAAAATTCAAATACGAGTAGATCAACTCAAATCACTTAACGAATTTCAAAAGTTATTGGGAGACATAAATCGGATAAGGCCTTATCTAGGTGTACCAACAGGAGAGTTGGGACCTTTATTTGATATTCTAAAAGGTCCATCAGATCCAAATTCACCCCGCATGTTAACTCCTAAAGCAAGAAAGGCATTAAAAATTATTGAAACATATATGGAAATTATACATTTGGATAGAATTGATATAAGTTTGCCTTCATTATTTATTGTACTACCAACAAAAAATATTCCTACAGGAGTATTTTGGCAAGAAGGTCCATTATTGTGGATACATTTATCTTATTCTCCTAACACTATTCTTACTAGGTATCCTGAGGCTGTAGGACAATTAATACTCAAAGGAGTAAAAGCAGCAAAGGGAGTGTTTGGAATTTCTCCCAATAAAATTATTACTCCATATACTATGGATCAAATTGATGAGTTAGCTTTTGAGTTAAATACTTGGGCAATAATCATGTGTAAATCTAATGTTACATTTGATAATCATTTACCATCTAATCCTTTGTTGTCTTTTTGGTATAAGCATCCTGTAGTTTTTCCTAAAATGACAAGAAAAACACCTATCATGAATGCTCCAAATATATTCACTGATTGGTCTAATAATGGTACAACAGCAATAGTTACCCCAGATAGAACTTTTACATTTTTAGTACCCAAACAATCAGCTCAAAAGGTAGAGCTTAATGCAGTTTTACAAGCGTTTTTGATGTTTAAAGATTCTGTATTTAATTTATTTTCTGATTGTCAGTATGTAGCTAATGCTATAGTATCTCTTGAAGATGCTGGTAGGATTTCCCCTTCTTCTACTATTTTCTCTTTGTTTTCCACTATACAAAGTCTAATCTGGGACAGAAAAGATCCATTCTTCATAGGACATATTAGGGCACATACAGGATTGCCTGGAGCCCTTAGTTTAGGCAATGATTTAGCAGATAAAACTACACATGACATACATATTTTCTCTACATTTGAAGAAGCTACAAATTTTCATAAAAGGTTTCATGTTAATTCTAATACTTTACAAAAGTGTTTTAAAATAACTAAGGAACAAGCCAGATATATAATAAAACAATGTCAAAATTGTGTGACATTTTTACCACAAGTTAATCTTGGAGTCAATCCTAGAGGACTGATACCTAACCATATTTGGCAGATGGACGTCACACACTTGCCAGAATTTGGAAAATTAAAATATTTACACGTTAGAGTTGATACATATTCTGGATTTTTGATGGGCTCCCTTCATGCCGGAGAAAAAACTAAAGATGTTATAGCTCATTGCTTACAAAATTTTGCCACTGTGGGCGTTCCTAAACTGTTAAATACCGATAATGGTTCTGGCTATACCTCTACCTCTTTTAAACAATTTTGCTAATCATTTGGTATTACTCATATAACAGAAATCCCATACAATCCACAGGGACAAGGCATAGTTGAAAAAGCTTATCAAACTATTAAAATGTACTTATTAAAGCAAAAATAGGGGATTGGAAGGGGGTATATATCCCCCAAAGATAAACTTAAAATAACGCTTTTTACTCTAAACTTTTTAAATTTGGATTCATCAGGAGTTAGTGCTGCGGAAAGGCATATGTATCCAAAAAATGTACATAAGCCTAAAGTACTTTGGAAAGATATTCTAACAGGACAATGGAAAGGTCCTGACCCAGTGATTGTCTGGAGTCAGGGCTCTGTTTGTGTGTTTCCACAGGGAGAACAGCAGCCAATTTGGATTCCAGAGAGATTAACTAAAACAAATTCTAAAGATAGAAAAGAAGATGATTTGACTCAAATCCATAACAGCTGATATCAAGAACTCGAGCTTGGCCATTCTTACATCTGCAACAGTGATTAACCTGCATGCTTTTTTCAATAGATATTTTATTATTGCATTTTTCCACATCATAAGGTTCTATTTTTATTTTTTGAGCTCATACAAACCTAGGTTAATGTTTTTCTGATCAGTTTTATTTTTTTAACTGTGAAGTTTTTAAACATTGCAATGGAGATTTCACCTAGGTAAAGCTACAAGGCCTTTACTATTTTCTTATGTGTTGTACGTTTGTGTGCACATTTGTGATTTGTGTTGTATGTTTGTATGTGCATATGTCCATATTTCTTATATGAGGAGCGCTCATGAAAAAATGGATCCGAATGATTATTTTTTTTATTCACGTGATTTAAATGGTTTAATTTAAAATAGGTAAACAGCTGTTAAGGATTGTTTTTAAAGGTGGTTAACAGATCTGTTTGTTTACTAATTTAAATTAGGTAAACAGCTGTTAAGGATTGTTTTTAAAGTAGGTTAACAGATCTGTTTGTTTACTTTCACCTTTCCTTTTCATTATATTTAATAATTCTTTTCAGGATAATGTCTCTTTAGCATCATTGCCAGAATTCCTATCTCCATCCCAGTGCCGGTGAAGACAAAGATAAAACCAGACTACAGCTTCTATGATAGCTATCACAGTAAACTATATAAACTGATGCATCAATGAATATAACTCAACAAGTAATGCTCAATCAAGGAGTCAACTTACTTTGGGAGGAAACGGATTTTGGGAGGAAATGGACATATTGATAGATTCCTCTGCTTTGAACTGCTTACAGAACTTGCCTGGACTATGTAACTATCGTTTGGTGCAGCGAATTGTGGTAATGCTGGCATATCTTTGCTGATGGTGTCACTAGTGATGAAATTTTTATTTCCTTGCCAGCGCACCCCATGTTAATTGTGGTAGTGCTAACATATCTTTGCTGATGGTATCACCAGTGATGCAATTTTTCCCAAGGAGCGGTCAATTGGCTTGGTGTCATGGCGTTTCTGTATCCTCCTCCCTTCTGCTAGTGATGGTCTAAAATTTGGGGGCCAATGGCTGTATGCTGGACTGGTAGTCAGTGACGGGTATGATCCAATTGCAGCGGTATCAACCTAAGACAAAAGGCTGAAGCCTAAAGGTCAGTTTTCTGATGATGGGTAAGAACCATATGTTGAATTGGACAACCTACCATGCACGGTCCTTAAACCACATTAACCTCACTCCCCCACTGGCACCAAGGCCAAATTTGGGGGCCAACAGAGGTGAGGCAAAGAACCTCACCCCCCCAATGGTACATAGACCTATCCACAAGTATGGCTGTATGCTGGACCGGTAGTCAGTTACGAGTATGATTCAATTGCAGTGGTATCAACCTAAGACAGGAGGCTGACGCCTAAAGGTCAGTTTTCCAATGATGGGTAAAAAATATATGTTGAATTGGACAACCTACCAGGCACGGTCCTTAAGCCACATTGCTTGTTGTTTAATTAATCAGAAGGCGGGAGATGCTGGGAGCCATTAGCCAAGTAGGTATGACAATTTCCTTGCCAGCATACCCCATGTTGCTTAGTGGTAGGACTCGTGGAAATAGGACATTTTGCAGTGACATTGACCTTGCTCAAGGGCCAGGGCGGATCCGGGATTAGGGTGTTCCCAGTTTATAATCCGGGTTTAGGGCATTCCAGGTTTAGGTTCCAGGTTTAAGGTTTAAGATTATTCCTGCTGGGAATAGGGCGTATCCTGCTGCCTGTGTTCCCCTTGAGTTCTCACGGGATTCAGACAGTATTTTTGGGGAGATAGAAGCCCAGTGGAGGTGGATTTGGGCAGAGAACTTGGATTTCCCCAGAACGTGATTGTAGACGGCTGGTGTGAGTTCGGGAATAAAGAGTTGCTGTTTGAATCTACAAGCTGTGTGGTGGCTCGTGATTGTGTGCCCAGCCAGACTGCGGCAAGGGTTACCAGTTTTTTTTAGTTTCCAGCCAGAGTCTGGACAGGGGGCAGGCTTGAGATGAGAGGCATGGATCCAGGAAGTGATTCCGTCTACCTTTACCACTGTAGTTGTTATAAGTAGCACATGTTATGGTCCTTTCCAGCGGGGTTCCAGGGATGACACCTGATGTCGTCTTATATAGACAAAGTTTCCCACTTGATATCGGTGTGGAGTCCTTTCGTCCCCAGGTTGGTAGGCAGTGGCCAGCTGTTTTTACAGGTATCAATGAGTTATTTAAAGAGCTTTAAGTCTGTCAAGCAAGGGGGTGTGGACGGGATCGTTAGGTCTTAGAGTTGGGGTTAGGTCCCTTACTGGAGGAGGGGCACCATAGAGAATTTCATAGGGGGTGAGGTTACACAAAGAAACAGAGAGAGTATTTTTTTTTTGCATGAAACAGTGCATAAGGCAGGAGCATAGTCCAATCTTTTATGCCAGTCTCTAAGCTTAATTTTGTTAAGGTCTCTTTAATGGTTCTATTCATTCTTACTATCTGTCCTGAGCTCTGGGCTCTCTAAGCACAATGTAACTTCCAATTAATCCCCAGGGTCCTGGCTAACCCCTGACTTACCTGGGGCACGAACGCTGGTCCATTATCAGACCCTATTACCTTAAGCAGGCCGTATCCTGGAAAAATATCTTCTAGGATCTTTTTGACCACCATTTGTGTCGCTTCTTTTTTTGTGGGGAAGGCTTTAATCCATCCTGAAAATGTATCTACAAAGACTAGGAGATATTTAAGTCCATACCTTGCTGGCTTAATTTCAGTAAAGTCCATTTCCCAGAATTGTCCTGGTCTGGTTCCTCATAGGTGATTTCTGAAATTGCAGGCTGGGCTCAGTGAAGTCGAGGAGTTCAGTGTCAGTGTCCTTAGATGTTAAGTTGTCGGGGTGCTCCGACGTAGTTAAATCTCCTGACTTATGTTCCCCCGGTGTGGAAAGTGTTAACATGTTTACTCCGTTTATGGCTGCCAATTTAGCCTCTTCATCCGCCCTCCTGTTAAATGGGGGTGGTATCTGCACAACGGTTTGCTTTCTGGGTTCAGTGAGCCATCGTTTACCACCCCTAAGGGAATAGCCCAGGAAGATTACTTCTTGCTGGCAAATTTGGGCCTTTTTGGCAGAAGCTTTATATCCGAGTTGAGCAAGCTCGGATAATAGTGCTTGGGTCCCAGACTCACAGTTTTCCTTGGTGTCTGCTGCTAGTAGCAGGTCATCCACATATTGAAGCAGGGTGACTTCGGGGTGCGTAGTTCTGAAGTTGTTGAGATCTCTGTGGAGGGCTTCATCAAAGAGAGTGGGGGAGTTTTTGAACCCCTGTGGGAGTCTGGTCCAAGTTAGTTGATCAGACGTTCTGGTTTCTGGGTTTACCCACTCGAAAGCAAACAGCAACTGACTATCTTTATGCAGAGGCAAGCAAAAGAAAGCATCTTTTAAGTCCAGAACAGTGTACCGTTTTCACTCAGGGTTTAGAGTGTTAAGCAGATTGTACGGATTAGGTCCAGTGGGGTGAATGTCCTGCACTCTGTTGTTGATCTCTTTTAGGTCTTGAATGGGGTGATAGTCCCCAGTTCCTGGCTTTTTTTTACTGGCAGCAGGGGAGTGTTCCAGGCTGATTGACAGGGCCTTAGGACCCCTAAGGCCAGATATTTCTGAATATGGAGACTTATCTTATCTTTAGTTTTTTTTTTTTTTTTTGTTTAGAGGATATTGTTTGATATTGATTGGGGAGGCTGAGGTTTTTAACTCCACTGTTATTGGAGGTTATTTCACGGCTAGGCCTAACCCAGCAGTTTCTGCCCAGGCATCTGGGTAATCTGTTATCCATTTCTGGGGTATCTTGCCTGTTTGATCAGTCTTGGGGGGGTGTGAAGTGTTGATGTTCATCTTCTACTGACATAGATAAAGCCATGACTATAGGAGTTTTTACTGAAGGATTTAGAAATTTCATTTTGGGGCCTTCAGGGTTAAACTTATTTTGGCCTGGAGCTTGGTGAGCAGATCTCTGCCCATCAATGGGGCTGGGCATTGTGGGATTACCAGTAAGGAGTGATGGATTTTTCTTTTCCCCAGGTCCATGGTTTTCTTAGTTGTCCAAGCCCGATATTTACTGCTGTTAGCCCCTTGAATTAGAGACCTTTTATTTGATAGAGGGCCCAATGGGGCCTTAAGGGCTGAGTATAATGCCCTGTATCCACTTCAAAGTTTACTGGGGTCCCCTCCACTTCAAAAGTTACCCTGAGCTCAGGGAGGGAATCTGAGCCCCGAATTTTTTAGTCATCCTCCAGAGTAGGAATGGCTGGCTGGCGTGGCTGTCTCTTTTTAGGGCACTCTTTGGCTTAGTGTTTTTTGTTTTTTGTTTGTTTTTCTAAAGTAGGCATATTGATCTGAGTCCAGGGGTGGCCTCTGGCGTGGGCCCAAGTATTCCTTCCTGTCTCCCTGTTTCTTAATTTCTGGCCTATTTGCTGTCATGACCAGGACCTTAGTCAATGCCTTAGTCTGTCTTTTGCTTCTCTCATCCTCCCTTTGCTCCCTTCCATTCCTCAATTTCTCTCTTATAGTATACCTTCTTGGCTTCTCTGACTAAATCTCTCAAAGTCATATCTTGTAATCCATCTAACTGTTGTAACTTTTTTTAATATCCAGGGCAGCTTGCCCAATAAAGGCCATCGTGACAGATGTCTTTTGATCCTCTGCCTGACGATTGAAAGGAGTATATCTCCTATATGCCTCCATAATTCTCTCTAGAAATATAGAGGGAGATTCATCAGGCCCTTGATTAATCTCTCTTACCTTGGCCAAATTAGTTGGTTGCCTAGCGGCCGTTCGGAGACCCGCTATTGGAGCCCAGCAATAAGTGGACAGATGCTCCCTACCTTCAAAGGTGTTGGGGTCCCAGTTGGGTCGGTTCAAGGGGAAGCCAGCTTTAATTATGTTGGGAAATTGTGTTGGTTGCCCATCTGGTCCGAGGATATTTTTTTTCTAGCTTCCAGGAGGACTCTCTTTTGTTCCTCTGTCATGAAGAGAGTCCCTAGGAGTTGTTGGCAGTCATCCCAAGTAGGCTGGTGTGAAAACGCCAGCGAGTTCTTTGAGTTATTTTAGCTGGGCCAGCTTTCTCCAGCGGAGGAGGGGCTGTGTATGCCACGGGGGAGTCATCTGGAGGGTGCTGGGCCACCTTAGTTTCCTCCAATGGCGGAGAGGCTGAGTCAGCAGCAGGGGAATCACTTAGAGGTTGTTGGGGGTTGGGGGATGAGGGCAGGGGATAAGGAGGGGAGGAGAGTCCAGTAGAGTCAAATCTTGAGACTCAGTGAGAACAGAGGGTGGAGGAGGAGGAGGAGCAGAGGGTTTGAGAGACAGAATCGTGAGGGAAGGAGTAGGAGTGGGGGCAGGGACAAGGAAAGGCTTCACCCATGGAGGAGGAGATTCACAGATGTCCTGCCAAGTTAAGATATATGGCTGTTGATCTGGATGGCTATGTGGCCCCGGCTGAAAGACAAAGACAATATCTCTGACTTTTCGAATTGGTGGGAAGTAGAAAGATCCTTCTGGGGGCCATCTGACTCCCAAGGTGGGCCATTCTGAGGCACAGAGAGTCTGTCAGGTCCAGCGTTTTACTGAAAAAGAAAGATTCTGAGCCCTTAAGAGGACTTTGGTCCAGTGATCAAGAGTCAGGGACAGAGGCGTTGAAGTGCTCTGTCCCATAATGAAAGATACACAAACAGTGAAAGCAATGACACACGACACAGACAAGACAAGACAATAAAGACTGGCAATGGACATCCAACACTGAGACCAGGACTGAGTAGCCGGCAAAACCCGATGGGCTGGCAATACCGAATCAGAAACCAAATATCACTGAGTCAAGGAGACTATTGTTCCTCGATTTCCCGAGTCCTCTGGGGTGTCACCCAGAGACATAGCCTGTGGCTCTGTGACACGTCTGTCAGCCACCGTTGGAGAGAGCTCATGCTCTTCACCAACAGCCATTTTGCCAAGCCCTAACCTGAAACCTGAAACCTGAAACCAGAAACCAGAAACCAGAAAAAAAAAAAAAAAACAAACAGAAAGAGGCACCTTACTTACCCTGAGAGGAGCCCATTGGGGGTCCTTCGTCCACCGCTGCTGGATCTCGGTGGAACCTCCATATGTAAAGGTCGGGCGAGCATCGGAGGAAGAGGCCACCAAGAGACTGTCTCATGCAACAGCAAAGGGTTTATTGGGGGTCCAGCCTGCTGGGGCTCAGAGCTCAATTGAATAGAGCAAGGAGACCTGAGAACAGCTTAAGCAGAGCTTATATAGTTTCCTTGAAGAGGGCAGGGAGGGAAGTTCATTGACAGGTCAGGGCGAGTGGGTGGTTTGCGTACACACAGGTAAGGGAGTACATTCTGCAGTTTGGCAGTTGGGGACAGCACATTCTGGGAGCAAGATTAGCAAACAGTTCTCAGGTTTATAATTCCAGTAAGGGATAGGGTAAGAACTAGTTTTAGGGCTAGAGAGAGAGTTAGACTCAGTTTTAGGGCTAGGGTTAGGGTTAGGGTTAGGTTTAGGGATAGGGCTGAGTTAGGCCTAAGATTAGGGATAGGGTTGGTTTTAAGTTAGGCTTAGGTTTAAGGTTAGGGTTATGATTAAGGCTATGTTTAGTGCTAATATGGGCTAGGGTTTGTGTTCAGGTTAGGGCTAGCATTATATCTAGGGCTAATGTCAGGTCTAGGGTTATGGTTATAGATAGTTTTAGGGTTAGGTTTTGGCTAGGTCTAATGTAAGGATTAGGTTTTGGGTAAGGGTCAGGTTAGAGCTGGGTGAATTATAAGGGTCAGGGTCATTGTTAGGGTTTCTTTTGGTTTGATTTAGGGTTAGGGCTCAAATTAGCCCTAGGTTACGGTTAGGGTAATGATAGGGTTAGATTTAGGGTGAAGGTTAGGTTTAGGGTAATTGATAGGATTAGGGTTAGTGATAGGTTTAGGGTTAGGCCTAGGGTTAGCATTAGAGAAAGGGTTGTTTAGGGTAATGGATACAGTTAGAGTTAAGTTTAGGGCTAGATTTACGGTTAGGATTAGGTCTTGAGATAGGATTAGGCCTAGAATTAGCATTAGGGTATGGGTTATGATTAGGGTAATGGGTACAGTTAGAGTTAACTTTATAGCTAGACTCATGGTTAGGATTAGGTCTTGAGTTAATGTTAGGGTATGGGTTAGAACTATTGTTAGAGTTAGTGTTATGTTTAGTGTTAGAGTTCGGTTCTGAGCTATTATTAGTGTTAGAGCAAGGGTTAGGTTCAGGGTTATATTTAGGGATATGATTATGGTAGGTTTAGGGTTAGAGTTAGGGTTAGTGGAATGGCTATAATTCCAGTTTAGGGTTAAGGTTAGTGTAATAAATATGGTTACATGTAGGTTTAGGGACAGGGCTAGATTTAAGTTTAGGGTTAGGGTTAGGTCTATGGTTATGTTTAGGTTTATGGTAAGGCTTAGGGTTTGATCTATGGTTAGGGCTATAGCGAGTATTAGTTTAGGGTTAGGTCTAGGGTTAGTTTTCTGTTTAGGGTTTAGGATTATGGTTAGGATTGAGGCTAGGGTTACATTTAGGTTTAGAGTTAGGGTAATGGGTAGGTTTAGAGCTAGGGTTATGGCTAGGTTTACGGTTAGAATTAGGACTAGGTTTAGGGTTAGATTCAGGGATAGTTCTAGGTTTATGTTTATAGTAAGGGTTAGATTTTGAGCTACGGTTAGGACTAAGGTGAGGGTTAGGTTTGGGTTAGGGCTATGCTGAGGGTTAGGGTTATGCTTAGAGCTAGGTTAAGGCCTAGGATTAGCTCTTGGTTTTGTGTTAGGTTTAGGCCTAGGGTTAAAGCTGTGGGTAATGTAAGAGCTAGGATTATGATTAGGGATAATTTTAGGGTTAGGGTTATGCCAAGATCTAGTGTTAGGTTTAGATTTTCAGTGAGGGTCAGGTTTAGAAATAGGTTTACTTTTAAAGGAAGAGTCAGTGTTTGAGTTCAAGTTAGGGTTACAGCCAGAATTAGGAGTATGTTAATGTCTAGAGGTAGGGTAGTGTTTTTGTTAGGATAAGTGTTATTATTAGGCATAGGACTAGGTTTTTGTTTAGTTCTAAAGCTAGATATAAGGCTACATATAGGATTAGGTTTGAGTCAAAGGCTAGTGTTAGGTTTCAGTCTAGTGTTAGGGTCAGGTTTAGAACTAGGGTTTGTGTTAGGGTCAGTATAAGGGTCAGGGTAAGCGTTCAAGTTTGGGATAGGATTAGAGCTAGAATAAGGGCTAGGTTCAAGACTACTACTAAGGTTAGGATTTTGATTAGCCTAAGGATTAGTCATAGGTATAGGGCTACCATTAGTGTAAGGGTTATTCATAGGGTAAGCGATAGCCCTAGAGCTAAGTTTAGGGCTAGAGTTAGGTTTAGGGTTAAATCTAGATTTAGGGCTCTGATTAGGGCTAGATTTTGGGTTAGGGTTAGGGCTAATGACAGGGCAATGACTAGTGTAAGAACTAGGGTTACAATGAGGGTTAGTTTTGGGTTTAGTGTTCGGGGTAGGTCTAGTGTTAGGGTTAGGTTTAACGTTAATATGATATTTAGACCCAGGATTAGTGTTAGGATATGAATCAGGGTCAGGGTTAGGGTTAGGACTTGAATTAAGAATAGGTTTACTTTTAGGATTCAGTTTAAGGTTAGGAGGGTGATTAGAGGTAGGGTTAGCATTGGGATATGAGTTAGGTTCAGGGTTAGTTTTAAGGTAAGTGTTAGGGCTCGAATTAAGGCTATGGTTAGGTCTAGGTGTAGTGTTAAGGTTTGGTTTAAGTTACGGTTTATGGTTAGGGCTATTTCTCAGTTTGTTTTACTGCTAGGGTTAGGGATAGGTCTAGTTTTATCATTAGCATTAGGGTTAGGGCTAGTTTTAGTGATTGGCTTAGGCTTAGGGTTAGGGTTAGATTTCGAGTTAGAGTTAGATCTAGGGTTAGAGCAAGGACTAAGGATAGGGCAAGGGTTAGGACTTGGGTTAGGGTTATGGTAATGGATAGGCTTAGAAGTAGGGATAAGGGTAGTGTGAGAGTTAGAGTTAGTCGTAGGGCAAGGGTAAGGATTAGGTTTAGGTATAAGTTAGCGGTATGGCCAGTGTTAGGGTTTCCTCTAGGTGTAGGGTCAGTTTTAGACCTAGGGTTTGTGTTAGGGTCAGGGTTAGTGAAAGGGTTTGGGATTGGCTTAGAGCTAGAATGAGAGCTAGGGTCAGGACTATTAATATGGTTAGGATTTTGGTTAGCCTAAGGATTAAGGATAGGTCTGGTTTAACAATTAGTGTTAAGGTTTCACTTAGGGTAAGGGATAGGTTTACAGTTAGGTTTAGGGCTAAAGTTAGGGTAGTGTTAGGGTTAAAGTTAGTTTTAGGGTTTGGATGAGGTCGAGTTTTGTGTTAGGGTTAAGACTAGGGTTAGGGCATTCGCTAATGTAAGAACTAGGGTTACAATTAGGATTAGTTTTAGGGTTAGCAATAGGGGGAGGCATCGTTTTAGTGTTAGGGTTAAGGTTAAGTTTAGGGTGATATTTAGAGCTAGGGTTAGTTTTAGGATATGAGTCAGGGTCAGGGTTAGATTTAGGACTCAAATAAGGGCTAGGGTCACTGTTAAGGTTAGGTTTAAGTTTAGGATGGTGTTTCAAGCTAGGGTGAGTTTAGCATATGAGTCAGTGTCAGGTATACATTTAAGGTTATGGTTAGGACTCTAATTTAGTCTATGGTTAGGTCTAGGTGTAGTGTTAGGGTTTGGTTTATGTTAGGTTTATGGTTAGGACTATTGCTCATTATTGTTTTACTGCTAGTGGTAGGGTTAGGGCTACTTTTATGAACAGAGTTAGGGTTAGGGTTAGGGTTAGGGATAGTGCTAAATTAGGGCTTGGATTAGGTCTATGGTTAGTGTTCAGTTTGAGCATAGAATTAGGGTTAGATTTAGGATTTAGTTTCAGGTAAGGGATGGTGTTGCACTAGTTAAGAGGTATGGTGATGTTTAGAATAAGGGTTAGGATTAGGATTATGATTAAAGCTAGGTTTAGATCTAGGATGAGGGCTAGCATTTGTTTTAGGGTTAGGACTAGGATTAGGAGTATAGCTAATTTTAAGTCTAGAATTATGTTTAAAGATAGTTTTAGGGTTAGTATTATGGGTACTTCCAGTGTAAGGTTTAGGTTTAGGGTTAGGGTCAGGTTTAGGGCTAGGGGTATTATTAAGGTGAAGGTCTAGGTTAGGGTTTGGAATAGGTTCAGGCTTAAAGTTAGGGATTGAATTAGCATTAGGGTAAGGGTTAAGGTAATGATAGGCTTAGAATTAGGGTTCATGTTTGGTTTAGGGAAATGGATAGGGACAGGATTAGAGATATGGTTAGGTTTAGGCCCAGGGTTAGCATTAGGGTTAGGGTTATTGTTGTTGTAATGTATAGGGTAGGGCTAGAGTTATGTTTATGATTAGGGTCAGGGCTAGGATTAGGGTAGGGTTGGGGTTAAAGCTCAGGTTAGGGCTCGTATTAGGGCTAGGATTTGGGTTAAGTTAGTGATAGGGTTAGGATTACGGCTAATGTAAGTACAAGGGTTAAGATTAGGGCTAATTTTAGGGTTAAGTTTACGGCTAGGTTTAGTGTTAGTGTTAGTGTTAGGATTAGGGTTATATTTACAGCTAGGTTAGTGTTAGTGTCAGAGTCAGTGTCAGGGTTAGTTTTAGGGTTCAGCTTAAACCTCGAATTAGGGCTAGGGTTAGGGGTAGTTGTATGGTTAGTGTTTGGTTTAGTTTAAGGGTTAGTAATAGAGCTTATGGCTCGGTTTTGTTTTAGGGCTAGGGCTAGGATTAGGGCTAGTTTTAGGATTAGTGTTAGGGTTAGGGCTAGTGTTAGGGATTAGGCTTAGGCTTCAGGTTAGTGTTAGATTTAGAGATAGATTATGATCTAAGTTTAGTGCTTTGGCTAAGGATAAGGCAAGGGTTAGGACTAAGTTTAGAGCTAGGGTTAGGGTTTCATTAAGGGATTGAGTAAGAACTAGTGATAGGGATGGTGTGAGAGTTATATTTATTCTTAGATCTAGGGTTAGGTTTAGTTTTAAAGATAGGGAGAAATTAGGGCTAAGATTAGGGCTAGGGTTAGTATTGGGGTTAGAGCTAGGTTTAGGTTTTGGGTTAAGAATAATCTTGGTTTAGGGCTAGGATAAGGGCTGGGGTTTTTGCTAGGGTTAGGGCTAGGGCTAATATCAGGTGTGGGGTTACAGTTGAGGAGAGGCCAGTTTTAGGATTATGTTTATGGCTAGGTCTAGTGTAAGGGTTAGGTTTAGGGCTAAGGGTCAGACTTAGAGCTAGGGGAATTATTAGGGTCAGGATCAGGTTAGAGTTTGGTTGAGGTTATTGTTTAGCATTAGGGCTCAAATTAGCATTAGGCAGGGTTAGGGTAATGATAGTTTTTTTATTTATGGTTCACATTAGGTTTACAGTAATTGATAAGGTTAGGTTTAGCGATAGTGTTTGTGTTAGGCCTAGGGTTAGCATTAGGGTAAGGGTAATGGTTAGGATAATGGATAGGGTTAGAGCTAAGTTTAGGGCTAGGGTTATGGTTAGGAATAGGTCTTGAGTTAGGCTTAGGGTTAGGGTTAGAACTAGGGTTAGTGTTAGGGTTATGTTTAGCATAAGGGTTAGGTTTTGAGTTAGGGTTAGGTTTAGAGTTAGGTCTAGGGTTAAGATTAGAGTATGGTTAGGGTTAGGGTTAGAGTAATGGATATGTTTAGATGTAGGCATAGGGTTATGATTAGTGTTAGATTGAGGTTTAGGTTTAGGTTTAGGGCTATGGTTATGTTTAGGTTTATGGTAAGGGTTAAGGTTTGAGCTAGAGTTGGGTCTATGGTGAGTGTGAGGTTTAGGGTTAGTTCTAGTGTTAGTTTTCTCTTTAGGTTTAGGGTTAGGGTTAGGCCTATGGTTATCAATAGGTTTAGGGTTAGTTTTAGGGTAATGGGTAAGTTGAGAGCTAGGTTTAGGGCTAGGGTTAAGTTTAGGATTAGGGCTAGTGTTAGGGGTATATTTAGGGATAGGTGTAGGTTTATGTTTAGGATAAGACTTAGGCTTTGAGCTACGGTTAGGACTAATCAAGTGTTAGGTTAGGGTTAGGGTTAGGGTTATGCTTAGGCCTAGGATTAGCTCTAGGTTTTATGTTAGGTTTTGGCCTAGGGTCAGAGATGTGGGTAATGTAAGAACTAGGGTTATGATTAGGGCTAGTTTTAGGGTTAGGATTTTGGCTAGGTCTAGTGTTAGGTTGAGATTTTTGTTAGGGTCAGGTTTAGAGGTAGGTTTACTCTTAAAGGCAAAGTCAGTGTTTGGGTTAAAGTTGGAATTAGGTTTACAGCCAGAATTAGAACTAGGTTTAGGTCTAGGCTTAGGGTCAGTGTTTGTGTTAGGTTCAGGATTACTTTAAGGTCTAGGGATAGGATTTTGTTTATGTCTAGGGCTAGAGTTAAGGCTATATTTAGGATTTGGTTTATGTCTAGGGTTAGTGTTAGGGTTTGGTCTAGGGTTAGGGCCAGGTTTAGACCTAGGATTACTTTTAGAGTGAAAAAAATGGACAGGGTTAACATTAGGGTTTGGAATGGGGTTAGAGATAGAGTTAGGGTAGGGTTATGACTATTAATAGAGTTAGTGTTTTGGTTAGCTAAAGGATTAGGGATAGGTCTAGGGTTACCATTAGGGTTAGGGTTTCACTTTGGGTAAGGGATAGGCTTAGAGCTAGGGTTAGGGCTAGAGTTAGGGTTAGGGTTAGGGTTAAATCTAGGTTTAGGGCTCAGATTGGGGCTAATTTTTGTGTTAGGGTTAGGGCTAATGTTATGGCAATGGATAATATAAGAACTAGGGTTACAATTAGGGTAAGGGGTAGGTGTAGGTCTAGTTTTAGGGTTAAGTTTAATGTTAGGGTGATATTTATAGCTAGGTTTGTATTAGGATATGATTTAGAGATAGTGTTAGTTTTAGGGTTAGGGTTAGGTCTCAAATAAGGGCTAGGATTACTGTTAGGGTTCAGTTTAAGTTTAGGGTGGTCTTTAGAGCTAGGGTGACTGTTAGGATATGATTCAGCATCAAGGTTAGTTTTAAGGTTAGGGTTATGACTTAATTTAAGGCTAGGGTTACTGTTAGGGTTTGGTTTAAGATTAGGATGGTGTTTACACCTAGGGCGAGTGTTAGGATATGATTCAGGGTCATGGTAAGTTTAAGGTTATGGTACGGACTTGAATTAGGGCTTGGGTTAGGTCTAGGTGTAGTGTTAGGGTTTAGATTATGTTAAGGTTTAAGGTTAGGAGTATTGCGCAGTTTTGCTTTTTTTTTTTTTGAGAGAGAATTTTTTAATATTTTTATTTTTTTAGTTTTTGGTGGGCACAACATCTTTTATATAATTATATTTTTATTGTTGCTGAGGATCAAACCCAGCACCCCGTGCATGCCAAGTGAATGTGCTACCGCTTGAGCCATATCCTCAGCCTCTATTGCTCAGTTTTGTTTTAGTCCTAGGTCATATGATTAGCGTTAGGGTCAGGGCTAGTGTTTGTGTTAGGCTTAGGCTGAGGGTTATGTTAAGACTTGGAGTTAGGGTTAGATCTAGGATTAGGGCTAGGTCTAATGATAGGGTAAGCTTTAGGGCTGGGTTTAGGGTTATGGTAAATGATAGGGATAGAACTAGGGATAAGGCTAGGGTGAGAGTTAGAGTTAGTCTTAGGGCTAGGGTTATGGTAAGTTTTAGGTTTAGAGCTAAATCAGGGCAAGGTTTAGAAATAGGGTTAGTGTTCAACTTACTCCTAGCATTAGGACTAGGTTAAGGGTTTAGGGTAAGGGATGCAATATAGCTAGGTTTAGAGGTAGAGTGAGGGTTATAATTAGGATTAGGGCTAGGTTTAGTGTTACAGTTTTGATTAAGTCTAGGTTCAGGGTTAGGATGAGGGCTAGGGTTTTTTGTAAGGTTAGGTCTAGAATTAGGGCTAGGGATAATGTCAGGTATAGTTAGTGTTACATTTAGGAGTAGATTTATAATTAGGTCTATCTCTTAGTCTACTGTAAGTGTTAAGTTTAGGGTAAGGGTCAGTTTTAGATCTAGGGGTATTTTTAAGTTCAGGGTCAGGGTTACGGTTGTATTAGGTTAAGATTTAGGGATAAGGCTCAAATGAGCATTAGGGTTAGAGTTAGGTTTAGGGTAATGAATATGGTTAGGTTTAGGGTTCAGGGTAGTTTTAGGGTAATGGAGAGATTTAGGGTTTGCAATAGGGTTAGGGT